>NC_056066.1:20306287-20609318 GCF_016772045.2 Ovis aries
ATGAGTGACGTTGAGCATCTTTTCATGTGTTTGTTAGCCATCCGTATGTATTCTTTGGAGAAATGCCTATTTAGTTCTTTGGCCCATTTTTTGATTGGGTGGTTTATTTTTCTGGAATTGAGCTGCATAAGTTGCTTGTATATTTTTGAGATTAGTTGTTTGTCAGTTGCTTCATTTGCTATTATTTTCTCCCATTCTGAAGGCTGTCTTTTCACCTTGCTTATAGTTTTTCCTTTGTTGTGCAGGAGCTTTTAATTTTAATTAGATCCCATTTGTTTATTTTTGCTTTTATTTCCAGTATTCTGGGAGATGGATCATAGAGGATCCTGCTGTGATTTATGTCGGAGAGTGTTTTGCCTATGTTCTCCTCTGGGAGTTTTATAGTTTCTGGTCTTACGTTTAGATCTTTAATCCATTTTGAGTTTATTTTTGTGTGTGGTGTTAGAAAGTGATCTAGTTTCATTCTTTTACAAGTGGTTGACCAGTTTTCCCAGCACCACTTGTTAAAGAGATTGTCTTTACTCCATTGTATATTCTTGCCTCCTTTGTCAAAGATAAGGTGTCCATATGTGTGTGGATTTATCTCTGGGCTTTCTATTTTGTTCCATTGATCTATATGTCTGTCTTTGTGCCAGTACCATACTGTCTTGATGACTGTGGCTTTGTAGTAGAGCCTGAAGTCAGGCAAGTTGATTCCTCCAGTTCCATTCTTCTTTCTCAAGATTTCTTTGGCTATTTGAGGTTTTTTGTATTTCCATACAAATCTTGAAATTATTTGTTCTAGTTCTGTGAAAAATATCACTGGTAGCTTGATAGGGATTGCATTGAATCTATAGATTGCTTTGGGTAGTATACTCATTTGCACTATATTGATTCTTCCAATCCATGAACATGGTATATTTCTCCATCTATTAGTGTCCTCTTTGATTTCTTTCATCAGTGTTTTATAGTTTTCTATATATAGTTCTTTAGTTTCTTTAGGTAGATATATTCCTAAGTATTTTGGTCTTTTTGTTGCAATGGTGAATGGAATTGTTTCCTTAATTTCTTTTTCTACTTTCTCATTATTAGTGCTAATCAATGAATATAGTAAAGTTGCAGGATATAAAATCAACACGCAGAAATCCCTTGCATTCCTATACACTAATAATGTTTATTTTGATTTTTACCTGAGTTTGAACTTCATCTGTTATCCACGATTTCTTCCTTCTTCCGTTTATCATTAGTACATCACACTTATGGGAGAAAACAATGGCTTCTGGTGACACTCAAGAAATAGTAGGGACTTCCCTGATAGTCTAATAACTAAGACTCCAAGCTCCCAAGATAGGAGGTCAGGAAACTAGATCCCACATGCCACAACTAAAGATCCTGCGTGCTGCAACTAAGACCTGGCCCAGCCAAATCAATATATTAATAAAAATAAAATATTTTTTTAAGTTACACAACAAGGTTAAAAAAAGAAATAGCACTGAATAGGTTATGGTATATACACATATGTGTGCATATATATGTGGGGCTTCCTAGGTAGCGCCAGTGGTAAAGAATCTGTGTACCAATGCAGGAGACACAAACGATGTGGGATCGATTCTAGGATTAGGAAGATGCAGTGCTCTTGCCTGGAAAATTCCATGTACAGAGAAGCCAGGAGGGCTACTGTCCATTGGGTTGCAGAGAGTCAAACTCAAGTATGGTGTTATGTGTATATACTTGTACATACCTATATGCATGTAACTTTATATGTGTGTGTGTGTGTGTGTGTGAGTGTGTGTTGGTGTGTGTATGTTGTGCTGTGCTTATGCTGTGCATGTCTGGCTCTTCGCAACCCCGTGGACTATAGCACCCCAGGCTCCCCTGTCCATGGGGATTCTCCAGGCAAGAATACTGGAGTGGGTTGCCATACCCTCCTCCAGGGCATCTTCCCAACCCATGGATTGAACCCAGGTCTGCCCCATTGCAGGCAGATTCTTTACCAGCTCAGCTACCAGGGAAGCTGTGTATGTGTATGTGTGTGTGTGTGTGTGTGTGTGTGTATAAGCCACAGGTTGACAAATGTGTAATTGGAAGAAAGGTGTGATTGTTTGTGATGGCTTGTAGTGAACTGCAAGAGTGAAACAAAAAACAAGTGATTCTGTGCCTCTCTGTCTACTGTATAAGAAAAGCTTTGTGCATTGGCCTGAGTTGTTTAGAACTGAAGAGGAAAGTAAGAGTGAAAAGACCTCCAGTGAGTATTTGGCTTTACTTGTTGACAGGACAAATTTCATGTGAAGACCTCTGAGATACTTGTGAAGACTCTACTTCTTGACAGGACAAATTTCATGTGAAGATCTCTGAGATCCAGGGCATTGTGGAGAGTAATGATTGTAGACTATTGTCCTTAGAGTCTTCTTTGAGCCACAAGCAAACAGCCCATTTGTTAGTCTCCCCTCTTCACTGAATCTTAGGGCATTAATCTAATCATTGAGTATAAAGATATATTGGGTTGGCCAAAAAAGTTCATCTGGGATTTTCAGGAGATGTTACAGAAAAACTGCAATGAACTTTTTGGCCAACTCAATGTATATATATATTTTTATTATTTTTATTTTTCTTCATTTCACCCCTAGAACATTTCTCTGGAAAGAAAATAGGGTGAGAGATAATGTAGTTAAACAATTATGATTTATGTTTTAGAAATATATTTTTTATTTGCTATAGATCTTAATAATAAATGTTCTTGTGTGGACATATATTGGTAAAATGTAAATGTCTTCTATGTCAGACATGGTATTAGAAGCTCTAAACACTGGATCTCCAATCCTTACAAAAGATGACAAGGTAAATATGATAGTTCTCATTTTTTCAGATGAGGAAAGTGAAACTATAGATGAGGCAAGTTTGCAAATAAGAAGTTAGTTATCACTTACTGTGTGGTTTAAGGAATGGGAAAAACCTACAGAAAGCAGCACTGTCCTTCTAGCTAAGCCTCATGGAAGCCGTGACTTTCTTCTTTTTTTTTAACATTTTTTTTAAAAGATGCATTTATTTATGTTTTTAATTGGGGGATATTTGCTTTACAATGTTGTGTTAGTTTTCACTGTATAACAAGGTGAATCAGCTACATGTATATGTATATTCCCTGCCTCTTGAACCTCCCTCTTTTGCCCCCATGCCACCTCTCAGGTCATCACAGAGCACAGGGCTTAGCTCCTGTGCTATGCAGCGGCTTCCCACTAGCTAGCTATTTTACGTATAATAGTGTATATATGTCAATGCAGCTCTTTCAATTCGTCCCACCCACCCTCTCCTTCCACTGCTGTGACATTCTTGGCTGCTAAACCCACATTCATTTTTGGAAGTTTAGTCTTTGATAGATGAGAGGAAATTATGGTACCTCCAGTCTATGAATAGAATTTTGTATCTTTTTCATGATTTAAATATGTTCTGCCTTTTCTAATCACCCCCCTATTTTAGACTGTGTGTGTACTCACGTGTTCTTTTTGCTGACACATGCAGCCCTGAGGAGTATCTGCTGCCAACATCCAGGCCAGTGTACTAGAATCTGTGTAAGTTTTAGCACATGAGTTTTTCCTTAACTGCATATTTATCACTTAGTTTCATCTTATTACACTCTTGTATCCTTACCTTTCATCCTTGGAACAAGGGCATGAATAAATAAATCCAATAATTATTCCTTATTCTTGTCCTTAGTAAACTTCTTACTATTTATTGCTGAGTAATTAATCCACCACTCATAAGCATTTGGGTCTCAGTGCTGCTGCCCAAGGCTTCAAAGGACATGCACAGTTCTTCATGATATTAAACCTTAATGAGTATGGCTCTCATATTTTTATATACATAATAAATTGAAAGGCTAAACCAAATCAAACTTTCATTTTTTAGCTCTTACCCTGCATTTCCGCAGTTAAAATGTCCAGATAATAAATTATAGAGTGACTGTTGTTATTACTGTTTTAAAGAGAAATATTCCATTTGGCTTAGCAGAGGCTTAAACTATATTTTGCCTACAAATTCTTGTTAGCTTGGCTCTCTTGTTTCAGGCAGCAGGCAGTGGCATGGACATTAGATTCAGATAAATCTGGGTCCAACCTCTGCTCTATCCTAATATTTCTTCCTATGTTTTCTCAGTTTTGAATTTCTTAAGTATTCTGAGCCTCAGTTTCCTTATTTACAAAATAGATTAATAATAGGTTGTTTGTTGTTTTAGTCACTAAATCATGTCCAACTCTTCTGTGACCCCATGGACTATAGCCTGCCAGGCTCCTCTGTCCATGGGATTTCCCAGGCAAGAATACTGGAGTTGGTTGCCATTTTCTCCTCCAGGGGATCTTCCTGACCCAGGAATCAAACCCACTTCTCTTTGAGGTCGTGCATTCACAGGCAGGTTTTTTACTACTGCACCACCTGCGTACCTTTAACACTAGGAGCTATAAAGACTTGACCTCTTTCTCATCACCTGTCCAGAAGCCCTGACCATTGTCAACTGTTCTAGGTCAATGTCCCCATCTTGTGGACAAAATAAAGAACAGTTTGACCTAATATCACTTTCCATTACTGTCTCATGTCTTCTTGGGGTAGGGAGAGAGTCTTTTGGGAGATTAATACTGGTGATTGGGAGGGGAATGGATGAATAGTCTCTGGAAGTGTTACCTGATTCTCACTGTAGGCTATACTTTTTGTTAATTTCATCAAAGGTATTCTTTCTTTATAAAACACAAGCATATGTTTGCCTACATCCTCTTTTTCCTTCTCTGTGAACTCCCAGCTTGGCAATAACTCCAAAAAACATTTCTTTACATGAATTTGCTCTAATTCTAGTTATTGCTTTTGGACTACTGAGGAAACCATGTATTAATACTTATATTGATCAGTTCCATTAGGAATTTGAATTCTAGTTTCAGCTAGATTTTTCAATGAAGTCTCTTAAGCCTCCCATTCATTCCACAGTAATGTCTACTCCTAGATGCCTCAGGCTTTGCTCTCTGCAGGTCACACCTTTTGATGATATATGTCCTGTCTCAACCCACTTGCATATCGCATCATTTTCTTTCCTCTAAAGCTGCAGAATTTCTTTCCTCTAAAGTTCCTCTAAAGCTCCAGGATTAGTTGCCATGAATCCACCCTGCCCACTGTCTACAGCTCTTTCTACTAAAGAACAGATCTTTCTAAAGGAGATCTGATCAGGTTACTCCCTTATTTAAAAATTGTAGGTGGCTTTATATTGGCTATAGGATTGGGTTAAACCTTCACAATGAAATTAAAGATACTTTTCATTGTATGGTCTTGGTCTCTATATCTGAGTTGTACATCCTCAGTCTTTTTTATACTTTTGATATTCTAATCACATTAGACTATTCAAGGTTCCCAAAATATTTCAATACTTTCATAGCCTACTGCCTACAATCATGTAATTTTCTTTATTTGGAATGTCCTCATATATTTTATGCCCTTGGTGATATTCTGTGAAGTTTCAAAGCCTGATACAAATACTACACTCTTTACAACATCTTCCTAATTTCACACAGATCCTTAATTTTACTGAAACTCCACTCAAGTACTGTATTATTTTTCTGTAATATAATGGAATTTGCTCACACTCAAGCTAAATAGTTACATGGTATTTTTGTTTCTATTTATTTGTGAGTCCTTTAAATAGTAGCAATATATAGCCTAGACATACTCCTTTCCCTATTTAGAACCAGTCTGTTATTCTGTGTCCAGTTCTAACTGTTGCTTCCTGACCTGCACATAGATTTCTCAGGAGGCAGGTAAGGTGGTCTGGTATTCCCATCTCTTTAAGAATTTTCCACAGTTTATTGTGATCCACACAATTTATTGTGATCCACACTTATTTAACTTATATGCAGAGTACATCATGAGAAACACTGGACTGAAGGAAGCACAAGCTGGAATCAAGATTGCCAGGAGAAATATCAATAACCTCAGATATGCAGAGGACACCACCCTTATGGCAGAAAGTGAAGAACTAAAGAGCCTCTTGATCAAAATGAAAGAGGAGAGTGAAAAAGTTGGCTTAAAGCTTAGCATTCAGAAAATGAAGATCATGGCATCTGGTCCCATCACTTCATGGTAAATAAATGGGGAAACAGTGGAAACAGTGGCTGACTTTATTTTTCTGGGCTCCAAAATTACTTCAGATGGTGATTGCAGCCAGGAAATTAAAAGGCACTCCTTGGAAGGAAAGTTATGACCAGCCTAGACAGCATATTAAAAAGCAGAGACATTACTTTGCTAACAAAGATCTGTCTAGTCAAGGCTATGGTTTTTCCAGTGGTCATGAATGGATGTGAAAGTTGGACTGTGAAGAAAGCTGAGCGCTGAAGAATTGATGCTTTTTAACTGTGGTGTTGTAGAAGACTCTTGAGAGTCCCTTGGACTGCAAGGAGATCCAACTAGTCCATCCTAAAGGAGATTAGTCCTGGATGTTCATTGGAAGGACTGATGTTGAAGCTGAAACTCCAATACTTTGGCCACTGGATGTGAAGAGCTGATTCATGTGAAAAGACCCTAATGCTGGGAAAGATTGAGGGCAGGAGGAGAACGGGACGACAGAGGATGAGATGGTTGGATGGCATCACCGACTCAATGGACATGGGTTTGGGTCGACTCCAGGAGCTGGCAATGGACAGGGAGGCCTGGCGTGCTGTGGTTAATGGGGTCACAAAGAGTCGAACACGGCTGAGCAACTGAACTGAACTAAATAATAACATCTTCTTATTTTTCTTCTTGACACCATCTCAATTAATGGCATATACAAGAACGTAATAATAATTTATTTAAATTAAAGTTTAGCATTCATGTGAGTCATAGATGTTCATTTCCTTCATTACTTGCAGTAGGGAATATTGCAATGTAGTGAGCACATACCTGCTTTGAGATTATGTAAAACAAGCTGAATATTAGGTTGTGTTTCTTATCATTATAACATTTTATCAGCAATTAGAATGTCTGACCTAGACTTAATGTATGAGTTAAGTATGTAGAAAACTGATAAAATTCATTTTATCATATTGGGGTTCTAATCTTTAATAAAGATTATTTTTCCTACTTAATTCCTATCCCAAGTGACTTAATGACTAGTCTTATTCTTTTGTTATTGACTCAATTCTCATCCTAGAGTTCTTTTTTCATGTTTATACTCAGATTTTAGGCTGATAATTATTTCTGAATATTTTAGTAATATATTTTGAGTGTAAAAGTGTGGATATATTTGACTTGTTTGTTGAATACAAACAGCAATACTGTTTTGGTGAATTTGATGATTTATTAAAGTCAGAAAATTTTCTCACTCTTTGTACACACATAATATATACTTCTTTAGGTAGTAATACTTTTATACCTATAATTTTGTGCCTGCTATTAGGATTGGTTTTCAGAGAATTTTAAATTGAGAATTTTACTCTTTTAATACTTTCCTGAAGGAAAGTAGACCATTATTCACATCTTATAAACATTGTATACCTGTGTCTCCTTTGGAAGAAAAATTTGTGCAGGAATCTTAGCTTGAAGTTTGTCATTCCTTTGTACACATATGCTGTTTCACACACATATATTTGTTTTATTTTCTCTCTCATTATTTCCCACCCCTGGAGGAAGACAGGGAGCTGAGTTATGTCCAATGATTTTGTCATAAAATGCTGTTCTTTTGTTCGCATCGAGTGGTTATCAACCCTGGTGAACGGCAGTGTGCCAAGGGACAGATACAATCATTCATGACTGACATTCTGCCTCAGACCTGCTGCCTCCTCTTATTATTCTTCCTGTCAGATGCTTCCTAAAGACTCCTCATTTTTATTTTTTCCCCCATTGTTCTTCCATGTTCACCCATATGAACACTTTTCTCCTTCAGGAACCAAATGTAGTGTGAAAGACAGTAGAAACAAGCCATCAACCACTAAGGAGGCTATCACCTTGAATATCATAGATTGGGAATTTTAATTGGGTTAGTCAGCCCTTTGTTTTAAGTGAGTAAGGACCTTGCAAGAATCATTCTGAATGTAACTTTGTAAGAACAATCAGCTCTATAGTCTAGTCCTTGTTATAAATAATTCTTCCTCCATTTTGTATCATCTAAGAGTTAAAATAACTATAGTAAGTCTCAGGAAATTATCTCTATGAGTGTCATGACTCACTGTTGAGAGAATTTATCTGTTAGTCAGTTTTTAAATGTTTATTATGACAAGCTCTGCAATTTTTTAATAATTTTTTTCAATATAAATTCATTTATTTTAATTGGAGGTTAATTACTTTACAATATTGTATTGGTTTTGCCATACATCAACATGAATCTGCCATGGGTGTACATGAGTTCCCAATCCTGAACCCCACCCCCAACTCTCTCCCCATACCATCCCTCTGGGTCATCCCAGTGCACCAGCCCCAAGCATCCAGTATCATGCATCGAACCTGGACTGGCGATTCATTTCACATATGATCATATACATGTTTCAGTGCCATTCTCCCAAATCATCCCACTCTCACCCTCTCCCACAGAGTCCAAAAGACTGTTCTATACATCTGTGTCTCTTTTACTGTCTCGCATACAGGGTTATCATTACCATCTTTCTAAATTCCATATATATGCATTAGTATGCTGCATTGGTGTTTTTCTTTCTGGCTTACTTCACTCTGTATAATCGACTCCAGTTTCATCCACCTCATTAGAGCTGATTCAAATGTATTCTTTTTAATGGCTGAGTAATACTCCATTGTGTATATGTACCACAGCTCTCTTATCCATTCATCTGCTGATGGATATCAAGGTTGCTTCCATGTCTTGGATATTATAAACAATGCTGTGATGAACATTGGGGTACACGTGTCTCTTTCAATTCTGGTTTCCTCAGTGGGTATTCCCAGCAGTGGGATTGCTGGGTCATATGGCAGTTCTTTATCTAGTTTTTTAAGGAATCTCCACACTGTTCTCCATAGTGGCTGTACTAGTTTGCATTCCAATCAACAGTGTAAGAGGATTCTCTTTTCTCCACACCCTCTCCAGCATTTATTGCTTGTAGACTTTTGGATAGCAGCCGTTCTGACTGGTATGAAATGGTACCTCAGTTTTTACCTTTTCAGAGAATCTGAAATCTAGTAGAATTTTTATAAAGCACTGAACCTATTTTAATGGTACCTCAGTTTTCACCTTTTCAGAGAGTCTGAAATCCAGTCGAATTTTTATAAATAGGCACTGAACCTATTTTCAGCCAGTACTAACAATTTCATGCAATATCTTAATTCACCATTTTGAATTAAATATTTATCCACTGATTAAAAAGAAGCTTTTTTTAGTGCCTGCACAATGCCAAACTGTATCTTAGGCATGGGAAATCTAGAGGTTAATAAGATAGAGAAAGCTCTTGTCATCATGGACTTTAAATTGTGGGAAAGACAGACAGTGAAGAATTACTAAAATAATTAAAATATAAGATAATATTGGAAAATGAGAGGTGAGAGTGCTATAAACATTAAAGCAGGGTGATGCAATGTGAGTGAGAATGAGACCCACCCTGAAGGTCCTATGAATGCTTCTCCACGTGTATACTATCATGTGAATTGAATCGCCAGTCTATGTCTGACGCAGGATGCAGCGTGCTTGGGGCTGGTGCATGGGGATGACCCAGAAAGATGTTATGGGGAGGGATGTGGCAGGGGGGGTTCATGTTTGGGAACGCATGTAAGAATTAAAGATTTTAAAATTTAAAAAATAAAAAAATAAAAAAAATAAAAATAAAAATAAAAAAAAATTAAAAAAAAAATGAAGAGAAAAAGACAGTTGCTTATTTTTGGGAAAAAATATATATGTGTGTGTATATACATATATATAAATATATACACACATATACATAAAGAAAATATATATATATACACACACATGTATATAAATATATATGTATATATCAGAAATTCCCTGGTGGCTCAGAGGTTAAAGCGTCTGCCTCCAATGAGAGAGACCCGGGTTCGATCCCTGGATTGGGAAGATCCCCTGGAGAAGGAAATGGCAACCCACTCCGGTATTCTTGCCTGGAGAATCCCATGGACCGAGGAGCCTGGTGGGCTGCAGTCCACAGGGTCATAAAGAGTCAGGCATGACTGAGTGACTTTACTTACTTACTTACTTATGACTGAAAGAGAAACTAAACTTTCTCTCTTGTACAGTGTAAATGAGGTTGTGATTCTGGAATCTTGTTTCCAAGATCAGAATGGTAAAAAGAAAAAAAAAGTGATTGTAAAAAATTATATAACTTCAGCTTTATTCATCTCGATACTTTGCATTAAGCTGCCTACTTTGCCTGAGTCCCATGTTAGTTGCCTAAAATTGTAAAGAAAGTTATCAAGAAATAAGTGTTTTGAATTTAAAGAAACATTATTCTACAAAACATGAGAACATACTGTTTAAAATGTTTTCAGTGAATATATGTCTAAAACCACACATGACTGTTCAGCGAATATATTAATCTAAACTTCAAAATCATTTGTTAGGACAGAAATCCTCTTGTAAATATAAGAGCCACTGGTTACAGATTTTACTACCAGTATAACAGCCATTTGCAAGATATTTCTGTGGAAGAGGTTTTATGCACTTTTATGCTTTATTTCATCCTATTTTTGAAAATTCAAAATAGGATTAAACTATGTAAAATTTTAAACATTTGAAAATGTTTAGAATATTAAAGAATATAAATTTCTAGTATTTAATTTTTTAAGACTTAATATTTAGATGATTTAGAGAATTATACATATTGGGATGACCAAAAAGTTCAGTTGGGTTTTTTCATAAGAGCTTACACAGAAAAATCTGAACAAAGTTTTTGGCCAGCCCAATATTTATCTGTTAGATACAGATATTATTCTAAATTGTAGCTTCTCCTTTCCATTTTAAAAAAGATATATGAACATTTTTATTATGACTATGAAAGATTTTAATACTACATGGCATCATTAATCAATATTTTAGTCTTGTCTAGAGTTAGAAGACAAAACTTGACTGCAGTGCCAGTAATTAGGGCCAGACATGCATTAAGTGACTTTTTTGTTGCTGTTTTTGATTCAGAATTATTCCTGTGTCACATTGCGTCTTTTTTATCCTTTACTTGCTCAATGTGCTTGTATCCTTTATGTGCTTAATCTTTTGTAAGCATTATGTTTATTTAAGCATATTTTAAGTTTAAAAAATTGCTGAAGTTTCAAAAAGTATTAATAGCAGAAATAATTCATTACATGCCAAACAAAGAAAATTTAATTGGAATATTTGGAAGCTATGCTCTATTATCTTAAAAATGAATAAAGCTCAAATAATTTTTGTAGTTCTTATTTTTTCTGACTTTTTCAAATTTGACTTGATAATTTTTAGTTACTTTTAGTTACATAAAAGATATATATTTTATATAAATATACATATTTATATATTTTAAAATTGTGTATACTAAATGTTTTACAGTTCTGTTTTATGTTTCTAGAGTAATTTTATATTAATAATTTTTGGGGGGCTCACCTCTATTAAATGATTACCATTATAGGGTAGGTTCCCCCTCTCTTTTGACCTTCTTATTCCTGGTGTCTAATGTCATATATGGCAACTGTATGAGCATCAAATATTTGCTGAATAAATGGAGGACTGTCTGAATAAGTCAATAAATAAATAAATCTCCATTGCACATTTGAATGGCTACTTTTGATAATTAAGGGGACATGATGGTTTTAGAAAAGGCAGAGGAACCAGAGATCAAATGGCCAACATCCACTGGATCATGGAAAGAGCAAGAGAGTTCCAGAAAAACATTTATTTCTGCTTTATTGACTATGCCAAAGCCTTTGACTATGTGGATCACAATAAACTGTGGGAAATTCTGAAAGAGATGGGAATACCAGACCACCTGACCTGCCTCTTGAGAAATCTGTATGCAGGTCAGGAAGCAACAGTTAGAACTGGACATGGAACAACAGACTGGTTCCAAATAGGAAAAGGAGTACGTCAAGGCTGTATATTGTTTCCCTGCTTATTTAACTTCTATGCAGAGTACATCATGAGAAACGCTGGGCTGGATGAAACACAAGCTGGAATCAAGATTTCTGGGTGAAATATCAATAACCTCAAATATGCAGATGACACCACCCCTATGGCAGAAAGTGAAGAGGAACTAAAAACCTCTTGATGAAAGTGAAAGAGGAGACTGAAAAAGTTGGCTTAAAGCTCAACATTTAGAAAACGAAGATCATGGCATCTGGTTCCATCACTTCATGGGAAATAGATGGGAAACAGTGGAAACAGTGTCAGACTTTATTTTGGGGGGCGCCAAAATCACTGCAGATGGTGACTGCAGCCATGAAATTAAAAGACGCTTACTCTTTGGAAGAAAAGTTATGACCAACCTAGATAGCATATTCAAAAGCAGAGACATTACTTTGACAACTAAGGTCCGTCTAGTCAAGGCTATGGTTTCTCCAGTGGTCATGTATGGATGTGAGAGTTGGACTGTGAAGAAGGCTAAGTGCTGAAGAACTGATGCTTTTGAACTGCGGTGTTGGAGAAGATTCTTGAGAGTCCCTTGGACTGCAAGGAGATCCAACCAGTCCATTCTGAAGGAAATCAGCCCTGGGATTTCTTTGGAAGGAATGATGCTAAAGCTGAAACTCCAGTACTCTGGCCACCTCATGCGAAGAGTTGACTCATTGGAAAAGACTCTGATGCTGGGAGGGATTGGGGGCAGGAGGGGAAGGAGACGACCGAGGATGGGATGGCTGGATGGCATCACGGACTCGATGGACGTGAGTCTGAGTGAACTCCAGGAGTTGGTGATGGACAGGGAGACCTGGTGTGCTGCAATTCATGGGGTCACAAAGAGTCGGACACGACTGAGCGACTGAACTGAACTGATTTGATATGTTATATCCAGAGTTGAATGAGAGCAAATATATTAAAATTATATACTACAATAACTCATCATCAGGTCAATCCATTATCCCTCTTTTCTTTTCCTATCATATACAATGAGAACAAATATATTAATTAATTCTCATTTGTTAGAAGGCCTGCTGTCAGAGTAAAGAAATGATGTGCATTTTATTGGTTAAAGTGATCACACAACCTTCTTTGGTGGCATTTGGTGGAAAACCCTTTTGGTAATTGGCATAGTATATAAGTGGTTCTATAAACTTTGGAAACTAACAGGACAAATTAGCAATATATTCCCAGGTGGCTCAGTGGGAAAGAATCTGCCTTCCAGTGCATGTCATTATCTATGCATGTTATGCTGTTAAGTGTCAAACACTTTCTACTTTAATCTTTAATTAATCATTCCTTTGATTCCAAATCGCTAAGACATTGGTGATAGTCAGAGACTAACCTTGAAAAAGCTTCTCTTCCTTAATCATTAGAAAGATATGAATTTCCATTAATTAGGTGTGAATTTCCCATCCCCTTCAATGCAGAAGCTACAGGAGTCTCTGGGTATAAAAATTTGTTTGTTATTTTGGGGAGGATGTTGAAATATCTATCTGTGTACTGTTAGTTGTGTTACAAAGTTAATTTTAGAGTAACTAATACAGAGTTCCACTTTCTCTCTGTAATTCCCCAGAAGAGCTGCTTGACTGACTGATCTGTGCCTCCCTCAACAGAATGAGGTGTCAGCTGCCTCATTTATTAACAGTAGTTTCCGAAAAGGGTGAGACTATGAATGTGTAACTCCTTTGAATCTCCTCTTCAAGCATTTCTTTTTTCATTCAGTCCATATTTTTAAAAAAATCTGTAAAATATGTATTTCAGTTATATGCTATAAATCAGTTGGAACATCTTATTTGATTTTCTAGATGCCATTCCATTACATATTCTCCTCTATTCCACCTTTTTGATTATAAGATTCAGTGACCAAATTTACTTGTGAATTTGTCATAAAAACACAATACTGGACCCTGAAATATTAATTTTGGGGACATAAACATAATTATATATATTTTCCCTTTTTATTTGCTATATATCCTTTGTTATGATTTGTTAACCTTGAATTCCCAATAAGGACTGTGCCCGGAATAGCAAAGAGCAACACATACAGTTTAAGCCTTGTCCTTGTGATCAACTGACTTACATTCTGTTTTACTGTTAGCATCATTTTTTTGCTGTTGTTATTGTTAAGATTATGCAATATGTCACATTATGTCTTGTCATGTCAGGTCATGTTGTACTTGGATTATTCATCTATTAGAATATTGTACTGCTAGCAGACCAAACTTTGACATTCAGAATATTACTAATTTGGGTTCTTGAACTTTTTAATCAATAGAAATTGATAAGAGGGAAGACAAGAAATTCGACCAAGATTTCATTGGGACTCGTGCTACAGCATCAGGGAGCAAAAACAAGTGCCAGTTTCCCTTGCTTGGGTCCCTTAAGTGGGCTGAGGAATGGCATGGGTGGTCTGCCCACTTCCTTGGTGGTACTGTTGTGCAGGAATCATGCACTGTCCCTGCTTTTGCTCCTGGTACCTCAGAAGTGGGAGTTGTGTTTTAGTCTTTTTGTAGCTTGTTCATAATTTACTCCACCTGTGCATAGGTACAGTTATTTTTAGTCCCTTGTAGTTTCTTAATATTCCCTTGGCCAAGGAAACATTTGTCTTGAGGGGAGATATTTAAATGTTTTCTTAGAAAATTAATTTTTCCTTTACAATTTGAAGAATTTGCTCTAAAATACTGTTAAGCCTAATGTAATAATCCTAGTAGAATTTTATAAATAGCCAAAATCATATGATCATCTAATAGAATTTTTGAAATACCATCTTTGAAATAATAATACTTTCCATTCACTTCACAATATCTTATATCTATCAGGGATCTGTGATTTCTCCCAGCTGTTCCTCCTTTCTTCTCTCTTTTCTCTTTCCTTAAGTTATTTCAGGTCTGTAAAGAAAGGTATTGGGTTGGACAAAAAATTTCATTTGGGCTTTTCATAAGATATTACGGAAAAATCCTAATGAACTTTTTCGCCAACCCAATACAGTATCAGTGATTAAAGAATGGGCATAGAAGTTTGGCGGGAAGGGTACCTAGAGCAGTAAAACCAGGGCTTCAGTAAACTGTTCAGACTCCATCAATTATCCATTGAGAACTCTGCACACAAGCAAGAAGTGGGTTTAACTGAGTATTCACTTGCTAATAATGATGTCTCTGAAAATATTGAAACAAGTTTACAAGTCTTGCTCATATTTCTTTTGGGAATACTTTAGTAGATTAATGGGCCTCTGCTTCAATGGGGTAAAGTATACCATGACTATTATCAGCTTTAATCAGTTTTCACTGGTCAAATGCTTGTGTTCTAAATAATTGGTGTTTTTTCCTTCTTTTGTGTTAAATTATTTGCCTAATGCAAACTTCTTTATCTTTAGACAGAGAAAGGATTATCTAAAGTATGGGAAGAAAATAAGCAGAACTCTGGTGATCGCTGGCAAAAGGCTGTCATCCTTCTAGGAAAGTTAAGGAATTTCGAAGTCATATTTCAAGGCCTCCGTACACGGGATCTGGGAGGAGGAGCTGCAATTGATGACATTGAATTTGAAAACTGCATGACTGGTAAGTTTCTGGAAGGCTCTGCTGTTTGGAAGCACACATAAAACCTAGCCATTTATCTTTGCTTCATGTTTATAAAATGTTCTGCAGTTACATATTTTGTATGTACATAAAAATCAATTGAAAGAGATGATTTTATGATGGTTGAATTTACAGCTCCATGTTAAGAGATAATAGTTTCTCCATCTTTGATTATATATACTTTTTCATCCCTTGATTTTAAAGATAATTCCTCTCTTCCTTCTGTGTTAACGTCTTTTTCTAACATGTAGAAGTGTTTTTCTTTGAATTTATTTTTCAACACAATTTAAACCATAAGCCTAATATTCTCATACATTTATGTAATTAATTTTAAATGAACCAGTAGAAAGGGTTAGAAAACAGGAAGTTAGTGGCTATATAAAAAATATATACAACTAGGGGTAATTCAAGCAGAACTTGAACTGAGAGCTATGCTTAAGGCATCTAAAAAGCTACGCATGTACACCCGTGGTGGATTCATGTCAATGTATGGCAAAACCAATACAGTATTGTAAAGTAAAATAAAGTAAAAATAAAAATTAAAAAATAAATAAATAAATAAAATAAAAAGCTACTCTAGCCAGTGAACAATACTTTGAAAAATATATTATCATTTATCATGTTTCTAAATCTGAAGTATAATTACACTTAGATTCTCTTTATGAAACTACCCAGAAAATGTAAAAAAATAATTATAAATATATGTGTACAGTTTCACAACTTCAAAGTTTCTTTCTGAGAAGTTATTCCATCTTATTTACGAAATAGTACAGTGTGATATGTCCTGCCCATGAAAGATACACCTTCTGTGATTTCCTGTGCTGGTTCCCTTAAGGGAAGCCCCTGGGACTGAAGAGCTAAACCTGAGTGCTGCTTAATTCTATTGCTGCTTTCATATTAAAATATCACTTCACTGAGACATTTTGAAAATATGACTTTGATTTTTAGTGCTGTTAGAGCATTTGCTTTCTTTATGAAAAGCCTTCTGCTTAGATGTCAGTCTTTTATTGAGTCCCCCACCCCTCTGCTGTGTTTCCAGCAAAGGCAGCTGATACTCAGCTATTATATGTATACACACGCACACATTACATAAAAGCAGAATGTATGCGCCCTAGATAATCTAGGGAGCAGAGAATCTGAAAACAGGCTTTGGGTGTGGAGGTGTTTGGAAGAGGATTCCTGGACCACAGAAAATGGGCTCTGAAAATATAATCATGAAAAAGTATCTTAGAAGTTAGAATGTGCTTCTTTAATGCTTTTCTAGTAACTTCCTAGTAATATGCTGCTGCTGCTAAGTCACTTCACTCGTGTCCAACTCTGTGTGACCCCATAGACGGCAGCCCACCAGGCTCCTCCGTCCTTGAGATTCTCCAGGCAAGAACACTGGAGTGGGTTGCCATTTCCTTCCCCAACGCGTGAAAGTGAAAAGTGAAAGTGAAGTCGCTCCGTCGTGTCCAACTCTTAGCGACCCCATGGACTGCAGCCCACCAGGCTCCTCCGTCCATGGGATTTTCCAGGCAGGAGTACTGGAGTGGGGTGCCATTGCCTTCTCCCAGTATCATGCTAAATTTCCATTATAGTTTGTTACTAAATTTATAAGTGATTCTGGCAAGTTCAAAAGGAGAAACTCTTCAAAGCTTTATCTAAGATTTTTAGAAAGAAGCTTTTATTAAATAGGAGAGATTCTTTTCTTCTCAAGGAAAGCAGAATGATTCTTGGATGGGTTGATTCAGTGCAGAAAAAAAATTTGAGAGTTATTATTCCAGTTTTGCCAAGTTTCATGTTGAAGTTTTTATTCTCTTAAAGTCCTGTGAAAATTTACATGATTATAATGCATTCAAGTCAACTGAACATTCATTCCCCTTACTGACTAATACTTTATTGTCTTATATTTAGTGATATAGTACTTTTAAGTCTTTCTATGTCATAAATAAAGAGGCAATTTTGGTTAATTGTAGTGAGTATAGTCAATTGTGTGTCAAATGTATTTTAGGAAGAAGTAACCGTTTTTCAATAGCCAGGCTGTTGCATATGTCTGGAACAAAAAAAAAGCAATAATTTTTTTGGTCTTCTTAGTTTTAAATTGTAAGCCAATAAATTAGCAGTGCTGTGAAAAATCAGTAAGAAGAAGCAATTAGTGTATAAGTTGATCTAGGTTGTTTTCTCCTATTGCTAATTTAGAAGATAATGGTATCTGACAAAACATCAGAGAGACAGTATAGAATGGTGGTTAGAAACAAGGAGTGGAGTCAAACTACCTGGGTGTGGAAACTGGCTCTGCCACTGACTGACTTAGGTGAGCTTATTTCACTTTTCCTCAGTTTCTTCATCAATAAAATGGGTACAATAGTAATAGCACTTCTGTCATAGATTTCTGTGAATACTATATTACTATATATAAATTACTTAGAATACTCTTGACACTTAGTAAAAACTTTATGTATTGCATTGCATTGTTTCACCCACCATCATTATATTAACTGAGTCATATTTTTAAATGGTACTTTATTGCTCTATTAAGAAACCAGCTTCAGATCCTATGCAAATATATCACCATAAAATCTATCATGGAACTGATTCTCATTCAAGATGAATAATTTTAAAAATGACTTAATATTCATTTATCTTATCATTTCCTGCCAGTTACAATAGAACATATACTGTATGATGCCATTTATATAAAATGCCCAGAATAGGAAGTATATAGAGACAGAAAACAGATTACAGGCTCAAGAATATGGGGTGGGGAAGTGACTGCTGATAAATATAGGGTTTCTTTATGAGATGAGGAAACTATTTTAAGTTTTTATAGTGATTGTTACACAATTCCATAAATATACTAAAACCATAAAGTTGTAAACTTTATATGGATGGACTTAATGGTATCTAATGGAGAAGGCAATGGCACCCCACTCCATTACTCTTGCCTGAAAAATCCCATGGACAGAGGAGCCTGGTGGGCTGCAGTCCATGGGGTCACTAAGAGTCAGACACGACTGAGCGACTTCCCTTTCACTTTTCACTTTTCACTTTCACTTTCACTTTTCATGTGTTGGAGAAGGAAATGGCAACCCACTCCAGTGTTCTTGTCTGGAGAATCCCAGGGACGGGGGAGCCTGGTGGGCTGCCGTCTATGGGTTCACACAGAGTTGGACATGACTGAAGTGACTTAGCAGCTTAGCAATGGTATCTAAATTATAAATTATTTATCAAAAGCTATTAAAAATAATGAATTCAGAAAAAATTCTGGGAAAAATGGTGGTGGTGGTGAATAGCTTTTGAACTTTCCCAAATTCTCACATAAAACAGAACTGGGGACTATAGCCAATATTTTATAATAAGTATAAGTGGAGTATAATATCCTTTAAAAATTATGAGGCACTATATTGTACCCCTGTAATTTATATAACACTGTTACATCAACTATATTTTAATTTTTAAAATTAAAAAAAGAAATAGTCAAAGCCTAGTTGGCAGTCTATAAGCTACAGAAAACATATGCAGCAAAGTAAGTGAAAATGCATTCCCAAGAAACCCAATATATAAGCTACTGAGGATAAACTGCCAACAGCCACAAGATCTGAATGGTATTTGTGTGTATGAGACAGAAGCCAGGAGAATCTCAAAATTGTCCACAGATACTCACTTGAAGATGCAGTCACGTGGTTTTAAAATGGCAGCCAAAACTGGGAGAGATTTCACCTACTTTTAGGATCATTGGGACCAAGGGATCTGTGGTTAAGTCTGTGGAGCTGGAGCAGTCTAAACCCCAGGAACACTCAAAATGGATCCACCAGGATTCCCTTTCAGGACAGCAGCCCACATTCAAAAACAAAAAAAAATGAACAAACAAAAACACCACTGGGAGTGAAGTCAAAATTGAACAGGGAAAGATGAGAACAGAAAAGACTAACATCAAAGAGTTGGAGGGACCTAGATCCAGAAAATTTTGAAAAGGACATCATTATGTTTCATGTATATTGAGTATATAGACTTATAAATCTTCCTAGAGTCGTAACAGAGTGTCTCTGAGATTTTTCAAGGACTTTTTGACAACTCTGGAATCTATGCATACTTTTTAAATTTCAAAATTAATGAGAACAAAGTTTTAAATTGATCATGAGTGAAAGGGGAGAAATTAGAGGCTATAGATGAGATATATTTGATGGTTATCTACTTTACCTGAAGATAAGAAAACTATTTCAGCTTCATGTCTACTTTTTACCTTCCACTCAAAAACACATAACTTGGTTTACTAAGTAATATTTAGTACATGGACAACATAAAGCTAGATATATACCCATTATTTCTTTGCATTTAGAGCACCTCATGGTGCTACCTTCAATTAACTGTCAAAATTATTATTTTTTTTAAACAGAAAAAAAAAAAAGAATAGGTCTGTCTATGCTGTGTGCAGGGACACATTAGGAAGCATACCTCTTTTTGGACAAGTTAAAATAGAACCTAGTAGCTTATTCATTTTTGAAAAAAATGACTGTTAATGAATTTGATTTTTTTCTCTTTTTATTTTTTTAAAATATAAATTTATTTATTTTAATTGGAGGTTAATTACTTTACAATATTGTATTGGTTTTGCCGTACATCAACATGAATCCACCACAGGTATACACATGTTCTCCATCCTGAAACCCCCTCGCTCCTCCCTCCCCGTACCATGCCTCTGGGTTGTCCCAGTGCACCAGCCCCAAGCATCCAGTATCATGCATCAAACCTGGACTGGCGATTCATTTCATATATGATATTATACATGTTTCAATGCCATTATTCCAAATCATCCTACCCTCTCCCTCTCCCACAGAGTCCAAAAAGATTGTTCTATACATCTGTGTCTCTTTTGCTGTCTCGCATACATGGTTATTGTTACCATCTTTCTAAATTCCATATATATGTGTTAGTATACTGTATTGTTTTTTTTTTTTTTTTTTTTCTGGCTTACTTCACTCTGTATAATTGGCTCCAGTTTCATCCACCTCATTAGAACTGATTCAAATGTATTCTTTGTAATGGCTGAGTAATACTCCATTGTGTATATGTACCACAGCTTTCTTATCCATTCATCTGCTGATGGACATCTAGGTTGCTTCCATGTCCTGGCTATTATAAACAGTGCTGTGATGAACACTGGGGTACACGTGTCTCTTTCAGTTCTGGTTTCCTCAGTGTGTATGCCCAGCAGTGGGATTGCTGGGTCCTAAGGCAGTTCTATTTCCAGTTTTTTAAGGAATCTCCACACTGTTTTCCATAGTGGCTGTACTAGTTTGCATTCCCAAGAAGAGTGTAAGATGGTTCCCTTTTCTCCACACCCTCTCCAGCATTTATTGCCTGTAGACTTTTGGATCACAGCCATTCTGACTGATGTGAAATGGTACCTCACTGTGGTTTTGATTTGCATTTCTCTGATAATGAGTGATGTTGAGCATCTTTTCATGTGTTTGTTAGCCATCCGTATGTCTTCTTTGGAGAAAGGTCTATTTAGTTCTTTGGCCCATTTTTTGATTGGGTCGTTTATTTTTCTGGAATTGAGCTGCATAAGTTGCTTGTATATTTTTGAGATTAGTTGTTTGTCAGTTGCTTCATTTGCTATTATTTTCTCCCATTCTGAAGGCTGTCTTTTCACCTTGCTTATAGTTTCCTTTGTTTTGCAGAAGCTTTTAAGTTTAATTAGGTCCCATTTGTTTATTTTTGCTTTTATTTCCAATATTCTGGGAGGTGGGTCATAGAGGATCCTGCTGTGATTTATGTCGGAGAGTGTTTTGCCTATGTTCTCCTCTAGGAGTTTTATAGTTTCTGGTTTTATGTTTAGATCTTTAATCAATTTTGAGTTTATTTTTGTGTATGGTGTTAGAAAGTGTTCTAGTTTCATTCTTTTAAAAGTGTTTGACCAGTTTTCCCAGCACCACTTGTTAAAGAGATTGTCTTTACTCCATTGTATATTCTTGCCTCCTTTGTCAATGATAAGGTGTCCATAGTTGAATGGATTTATCTCTGGGCTTTCTATTTTGTTCCATTGATCTATATTTCTGTCTTTGTGCCAGTATGATAGTGTCTTGATGACTGTGGTTTACCTTCCTCTGCAATTTTCTGGAAGAGTTTGAATAGGATAGGTATTATCTCTTCTCTAAATTTTTGGTAGAATTCCACTGTGAAGCCGTCTAGACCTGGTCTTTTGTTTGCTGGAAGATGTCTGATTATAGTTTCAGTTTCCGTGCTTATGATGGGTCTGTTAAGATTTTCTATTTCTTCCTGGTTCAGTTTTGGAAAGTGGTACTTTTCTAAAAATTTGTCCATTTCTTCCACGTTGTCCATTTTATTGGCATATAATTGCCTATAATAGTCTCTTATGATCCTTTGTATTTCTGTGTTGTCTGTTATAATCTCTCCATTTTCATTTCTAATTTTATTGATTTGATTTTTCTCCCTTTGTTTCTTGATGAGTCTGGCTAATGGTTTGTCAATTTTATTTATCCTTTCAAAGAACCAGCTTTTGGCTTTGTTGATTTTTGCTGTGGTCTCTTTTGTTTCTTTTGCATTTATTTCTGCCCTAATTTTTAAGATTTCTTTCCTTCTACTACCCCTGGGGTTCTTCATTTCTTCCTTTTCTCATTGCTTTAGGTGTAGAGTTAGGTTATTTATTTGACTTTTTTCTTGTTTCTTGAGGTATGCCTGTATTGCTATGAACTTTCCCCTTAGCACTGCTTTTACAGTGTCCCACAGGTTTTGGGGTGTTGTGTTTTCATTTTCATTCATTTCTATGCTTATTTTGATTTCTTTTTTGATTTCTTCTGTGATTTGTTGGTTATTCAGCAGTGTGTTGTTCAGCCTCTATATGTTGGAATTTTTAATAGTTTTTCTTCTGTAATTGAGATCTAATCTTACTGCATTGTGGTCAGAAAAGATGCTTGGAATGATTTCAATTTTTTTGAATTTACTAAGGCTAGATTTATGGCCCAGGATGTGATCTACCCTGGAGAAGGTTCCATGTGCGCTTGAGAAAAAGGTGAAATTCATTGTTTTGGAGTGAAATGTCCTATAGATATCGATTAGGTCTAACTGGTCTATTGTATCATTTAAAGTTTGTGTTTCCTTGTTAATTTTCTGTTTAGTTGATCTATCCATAGGTGTGAGTGGGTATTAAAGTCTCCCGCTATTATTGTGTTATTGCTAATTTTCCCTTTCATACTTGTTAGTATTTGTCTTACATATTGTGGTGCTCCTATGTTGGGTGCATATATATTTATAATTGTTATATCTTCTTGGATTGATCTTCTTGGATCATTATGTAGTGTCCTTCTTTGTCTCTTTTCACAGCCTTTATTTTAAAGTCTATTTTATCTGAGTATTGCTACTCCTGCTTTCTTTTGGTCTCTATTTGCGTGGAATATCTTTTCCAGCCCTTCACTTTCAGTCTGTGTGTGTCCCTTTTTTTGAGGTGGGTCTCTTGTAGACAACACATATAGGGGTCTTGTTTTTGTATCCATTCAGCTAGTCTTTGTCTTTTGGTTGGGGCATTCATTTACATTTAAGGTAATTATTGATAAGTATGATCCCATTGCCATTTACTTTATTGTTTTGGGTTCAAGTTTATATACCCTTGTTGTGTTTTCTGTCTAGAGAAGATCCTTTAGCATTTGTTGGAGAGCTGGTTTGGTGGTGCTGAATTCTCCCAGCTTTTGCTTGTCTGTAAAGCTTTTGATTTCTCCTTCATATTTGAATGAGATCCTTGCTGGGTACAGTAATCTGGGCTGTAGGTTATTGTCTTTCATCACTTTAAGTATGTCCTTCCATTCCCTCCTGGCCTGAAGAGTTTCTATTGAAAGATCAGCTGTTATCCTTATGGGAATCCCCTTGTATGTAATTTGTTGTTTTTCCCTTTCTGCTTTTAATATCTGTTCTTTGTGTTTGATCTTTGTTAATTTGATTAATATGTCTTGGGGTGTTTTGCCTTGGGTTTACCCTGTTTGGGACTCTCTGGGTTTCTTGGACTTGGGTGATTATTTCCTTCCCCATTTTAGGGAAGTTTTCAACTATTATCTCCTCAAGTATTTTCTCATGGTCTTTCTTTTTGTCTTCTTCTGGGACTCCTATGATTCGAATGTTGGGGTGTTTAACACTGTCCTGGAGGTCTCTGAGATTGTCCTCATTTCTTTTAATTTGTTTTTCTTTTTTCCTCTCTGATTCATTTATTTCTACCATTCTATCTTCTAATTCACTAATCCTATCTTCTGCCTCTGTTATTCTACTATTTTTTGCCTCCATAGTGTTTTTGATCTCATTTATTGCATTATTCATTATATACTGACTCTATTTTATTTCTTCTAGGTCCTTGCTAAACCTTTTTTTGCATCTTCTCAATCCTTGTCTCCAGGCTATGTATCTGTGATTCCATTTTGATTTCAAGATTTTGGATCATATTCACTATCATTATTTGGAATTCTTTCTCAGGTAGATTCCCTATCTCTTCCTCTTTTGTTTAGTTTGGTGGGCTTTTCTCCTGTTCTTTTACCTGCTTGGTATTCCTCTGTCGCTTCATCTTGTTTATATTGCTGCTTTTGGGGTGGCCTTTCTGTATTCTGGCAGTTTGTGGAGTTCTCTTTATTGTGGAGTTTCCTCACTGTGGGTGGGGTTGTACAGGTGGCTTGTCAAGGTTTCTTGGTTAGGGAAGCTTGTGTCAGTGTTCTGGTGGGTGGAGCTGGATTTCTTCTCTCTGGAATGAAATGAAGTGTCCAGTAATTAGTTATGAGATGTCAATGGTTTTGGAATAACTTTGGGCAGCCTGTATATTGGAGCTCAGTGCTGTGTTCCTGTGTTGCTGGAGAATTTGCATGGTATGTCTTGCTCTAGAACTTGTTGGCCCTTGGGTGGTACTTGGTTTCAGTGTAGGTATGGAGGTGTTTGATGAGCTCCTGTCAAATAATGTTCCCTGGAGTCAGGAGTTCTCTGGTGTTCTCAGGGTTTGGACTTAAGCCTCCTGCTCCTGGTTTTCAGTCTTATTTTTACAGCAGTCTCAAGAATTCTTCTATACAGCACCATTGATAAAACATCTAGGTTAAAGATGAAAAGTTTCTCCACAGTGAGGGACACCCAGAGAGGTTCACAGAGTTACATGGAGAAGAGAAGAGGGAGGAGGAAGTTAGAGATGACCCAAATGAGATGAGGTGGAATCAATAGAGGAGACAGCAAGCTAGCCAGTAATCACTTCCTTATGTGCATTCCACAACTGGACTGCTCAGAGATGTTCACAGAGTTATACAGAGAAGAGAAGAGGGAGGAAGGAGACAGAGGTGGCCAGGAGGATAAAGTGGGGAATCAAAAGGAGAGAGACAGATCCAGCCAGTAATCAGCTCCCTAAGTGTTCTCCACTATCTGGAACACACAGAGATTCACAGAGTTGGATAGAGAAGAGAGGGGGTAGCGAGGTGACACAGGTGACCTGGTGGAGTAAAAGGAGAGTCCAAACAGAAAGAGAGCAGTCAAGCCAGTAATCTCGTTCCCAAGTAAAAATGGGTAGTGAAGATTGGGTTCTTAAAGGTACAAAATTGATAACAAATACCAAAAAGCAAAGATTAAAAATCTAGAGTAGAGTGTGGAATTTCAAAAATACAATATTAAAGAAAAGTTAGAAAAAAAGAAAGATAAAAAAGTCACAAAAATTATAAAATATGTATATATATATATATAAAGTTTGCTTTTAAAAAATAGGGTCCTTTTTTTGCAAAGTAATAGTAGGTTATAAAAGTGAAAATTAAAGGAGTAATAAAGGACTTAAAAATTTTTTTAATTAAAAAAAAGAATAATGGTAAAAATAGTAAAAATATATCTAGGACTTTGGTGTTGTGGGTATTGTGGGATCAGTTCATTTTCGGATAGCTCCTTGGTCCGGCTTATATTTCTCAAGATCTGTAGGCCCCTTCCTATGTAGTCGGTACTAATAACAGGGTTTTAATCTATTGCACCTGTCACTTCCAAGGCGCTTCCCTCTATTTGAGCTTCTTCTGTTTGCTGGTCTCTTCAGTGTCTGATTTCCACCCTGACGCAAAGGGGGTGGTGGTGGACACTTTTTTAAGGCTCACTTGTTCAGTCACGCTGTGGGGAAGGAGGGACGCTGCAAACAAATAACTCTGGCGTGTGCTCGCAGTGCCTTAGCCATACTGTGCCTGCCCCCACTCACGGGGCATGCACCCTCCCTGCCCACACTGCTCAGGCTCTAGGTTGCTCCGCTGGGAACCGTCCAAGGCTGGCGCTGGGCTGCGTGGACCTCCCAGGTCTAAGCCGCTCAGGTTCAGGCACTCGAGTAGTCCTCAGAGGCACAGACTTGGTTGGGCCTGCATTTTATGCCCTTCCCAGGTCCGAGCAGCTCAGGTGATGAGGTGTTTGCCCAGCGCAGTCGCTGTGACTTACCGCCTCCCCTGTCGCTGCCATTCGGTTTTCTGGGTGTACAACCAGCGCACCTTCTCAGGTGGATGTTGACTGTCCAGAACCCCAAGAAGTCTTAGTTAGCAAAGAAGCCTGCTTGCAGTTTGGTAGATAATGTCTCTCTGGGGCTGTGATTGCCCCCTTCCGGCTCTGGCTGCCTGTCACCGGAGGGGTATGGTCTGCAGCCGGCTAGTTCTGTTCAGTCCTTTGTTCTGTGTGCGGGCCTGGTGGTATCTTTGGGGTCTTCGCGGGGTAGCTATCCCACAGTCTAGTTTGCTAGCCCAAGTTAGTTTGCTCAGATTGCCCTCAGGGCATTCAGGCCAGATCCTTACTCTAAGCAATGCAGCCTGCACCTCCCTGCCCAGCCCCTGCTTGCTAGTGGCGGGTGCAAGCATCTGTGCTGCTTCTCTGCTGGGGGAGTTACCACTGGGCTCATAATCTGTGGGTTTGCATTTTTTATTTATTTTTCATCCCAGTTATGTTGCCCTCTGTTCTTCCAAGGCTTGCCACAGACAGCAGTAAGAGTTTTTCCTGGTGTTTGGAAACTTCTCTCTTTTTAAGACTGCCTTCCCAGGACGGAGCTCCATCCCTACCTCTTTTGTCTCTTTTTTGTCTTTTATATTTTTTCCTACCTCCTTTGAAAGACAATGGGCTGCTTTTCTGGGTGCCTGATGTCCTCTGCCGGCATTCATAAGTTGTTTTGTGGAATTTACTCAGCATCTAAATGTTCTTTTGATGAATTTGTGGAAGAGAAAGTGGTCTCCCTGTCCTATTCCTCTGCCATCTTAGGACCGCCTCCTAATATTTTCTCTTTTTAAATTCAAGTTGATTTAGAAATTATTTGTACAAAAATCTTATAAAATACAACCACCATTCTATAACACAGAAAAGTAGGAAGGGAATTCATATAGTGACAGAAGAAATATTCCATCAGTGTAACTTATAAAAGTGGCAATTCAAAATTTAAAAGGTTACTCAATTTTGGATCAATATTATTTATTAAGTAAAATCATTTATTATGCACAGTCATTCAGCTGATACTTATTGAGCTGACTATTAATACTAAATATCAGTTATGTCAATTTTACAGTAACAACGCTAGGTGCAAATCCTAGTTTGACCACTTGATATCTACTCTGTGGTTTTAGGCAAGTTTCATAATCTTCCTTCGTATTCTTTTCCTCAGCCAGAAAATGATAGGAATACTGCTTCCATCTCAAAGAGCTCTTACAAGGATTAAATCATTTACTTTAAACAAATTCTTTGAAGAATATGTGGGGCATAAAAAGCACTGAATATTTGTTGACTACAAGTATAGATGAACAACAATGACAAAAAGCTTGACATTGTTCTAGGCACAACACTTTCTGTATCAGCGCTTAAAAGCTGGTTCTGTCCATTCCCATGTTCAGTCAGTCTTTATCGCTCAGCTACTAGGCTACAGAAAACTGCAGTGAACTATGTGCATCTTTTTGAAGCAGGGCTGAAATGCCTGTGGTTCACAGTGTTTGGCTTTCCTGATTTTCCATGTCCCCTTTCAGTACTCCTTTCTCGATGCCCGGCATTTCCTCCCCTTCCCTGTGTGCCCCTCCTGTGTCTTCCACTGCCAGCACTGCTCTGTGAGCAGTCTCTAAGACAGTGGTAAGCTGAGGACCTTGGGATAGGAGCCAGTAACAGTATAAAATGTTGCCTTTTCCACTGAAAAATCTAAAAGATCCAATTGAATGATGACCAGTTTTCCACTGAAGGAAAAGAAGGAAATAGTTCAGGGATTGCAAATGCTTCCAGAAGTCAATAAAGTCTTCTAAGTAGACAGGAGCCCAGTAGCTACACCGTCTCTCTCTTAATTCATATAGAGGAAAACACCTCATGCTCCCCCAAATAATCCTAAATGTGAAAGGAAGGAAGCAACCTTGGGGAGAAAGTAAGAGAAGATAGCATCATTATAATATCAGATATCTAGTACGTGGTCTTCGCACATCACCTAAAAAGATTATAATGACTCTCATACCTTTTGTTTTCCCCCTTAAACACTGTAGGTATGACTCCTCAGTGTCCTGTAAGCAGTAATTGATTTGGAGTGAAAAATAGTGGTTTGATGGTAATGATTTCAGCGCAGCCTCACTCAGAATTCAAATTGAACTTGGGAGATCACAAAACAGTGACTGCTCTACATAGAGTTCACATTTACATAAATCTATACACACTACCCTGTGGAGTGACTTCAAAACTTTGCTTCTTCACTTACTTAATCTGAAAAACTGTATTTCTGCTCAACAGAGGAGTGTTCAAGTAATTTTCTCTTATAGTAAATGTCAGAAGAGGAAAAAAAGGAAGATGATAGTAGAAAAAAGATTAATTTTCTCACCATAGAGAAATAATTAAAAGTGACTTTTATTTTTAATAACTAATGGCTAGATAATATGTAGTGCTTTATAATGTAAGAGTACATAAAAGATGAATGAATGAGTGGATGGATGAATGGGTGGATGGACCAATAGATGGACAGACAGATGGATTAATAGAAAACATTTATTCAAATCTTATTATATTTGAAAAATCAGAACAGAGCTTTCATTGAGTTACAGTCTACTGGCAGAAGCAGACAATAAGCAAAGTACTGGGTACTATGAATGGTATAAGGAGAAAGTGTTGGAGAATTATTATCCAGATTAGAGTAGTCAAAGTAATCTCTGAAAGTTACAGATGGGCAAAGGCTTGAATGTACTAAGAGGCAACCACATGGGATTTCCCTGGTGATCCAGTGGTTAAGACTCTGTTTCAAATGCAGGGGCCATGGGTTCAATCCCTGGTCAGGAAACTAAGTTCTGACATGCCTCACAACATGGCCAAATATTTAAAAAAATAAAAAGGGCAAGCACACCAACACCCTGGGGAAAAGCATTCCAGGCCTTAGACACAATAAGGCAGACTCACTGGGAGGGAATGCATTCCTGAAGCAGAAGGAAGTGTGGGGAGATGGCAGCGACCCTCAGGATGCAGAGCTTTGTCCTCAGCTGCTTTGTGCTAGGGTCATCTCACAGCCCGGAGGGGAAGCAAGCAGACTCTGGAGTCAGACTTCTTAGGTTTAAATTCTGTCTCTGCCTCTTAGTTGCTGTGTGACCTTGAATAAGCACTTATCAACTCTTTACCTCAGTTTTTTATGGCAATGAAAATCAGACCTACTTTATAGGGCAATTTGTGCGGATTTAGCAAGTTAATATGTGCCAGAAGCTTTGAACAGTAACTCTTTGTGGTAACTACTCAGTAAATGTTAGACATGATTATCATTGAAATCCTCACCATTATGTTTAATTTAATCATCACTGCAACTCTGGAAAATTGAGGGATCCAGAGGTTGTACTAAATAATTCCAACCAGCTTGATTTCTTTACTGATGCTTAACGGCACAGAAACAGCCGTATTGACCCATAACAGCATAGAGTACTATTAAAATCATGATGAATACTCTGGAGTAAAAAGAGTCATGCAACACCTGCCACATCTAGTTTGTCAATAATTTCAAATGCTCTTGGAAGAAAGGCAGTATCAGACATATCACTTGTACTCCTAACAGTGGTGTGTTTTAGTAACACTTGAAATATTTTCAACGTTATAAATCCTGTTTAAAAAAAAAAATTCATGTTCAACCAGCCGTCATTGTTACAGACTGTTTTATTTTGGATTCAGAACATTTTTCAGTAAGATGAGGGAGGGGAACACACTTTGTGAACAAACGTAATAGCACTTGAATGAGATTCAATTCACAGCAGTTTCTTTATCTGATTATATACAACCATTCTTATTTTAGGTTTTCTTAAACTGCAATGCACCTTTTGTGCATAAAGCTAAAAATTTCTGCCAAGAATTGATATAATTTTTTAAACATATTCTATGTGTCAGAGGCAATTCATATCTTTAAATTAAACCTGATACTTTATATTGAACTTTATCTGTTGGCTGGTGAAATGTCCAGTGATTCTCAAGCAGTTCTGAAAAAGACTATGAAAAAGTACTTGAAGTAACTACTTTACATTTCTGCAACAGAAAGTATCAAGGTCACACCTGAAAAATTTTGTTATAATTAATATATATCCTGATTATATTCCTCTCCCAACTTACATATCAATAAGATATCCATCCATCCATAAATGCATATTTTACTAAGCATATACTTTATATATTATGCAGAAATTAAACATTTTGACTTTTCAAAGAAAGGTAACTAGTTTTTATTGATTCAAAAATGTTTATCAAAAGGGAATAATGGTGATCTCAATTCATTGATTTATGAACAAATACCACAAAATTTTTAAACCTACCATTGTACATTAGAGATATTTACTGCTTTGATATATCCATTTTTCCCCCTGAGTGTCCCTGAACCTTTCAGATACGTAGTTCCATGTAAAAAAGATGCGGCCAGAGTGCCATGAGGACGTGAAATGTCATTTCCTGGCTGAAACATTTCCAAGCTGTTGCACAGCCCACCTGGTCTCCTGCTGCTGCTGCTGTGGTTGAGGCTGCCTCATTTTCTAGGCAACATGTCTACATCTGCCTGGTCCCCTTGAGTTTGCAGAGAAAAATCCCTACTTTCAACTTGTTATAGACCTAGATAGCAAAGTGACTGAAAAAAAAAAATGATGTTTTCGAGATTTGGAGATTTTTAAAGTTTCATATAATCTAGTCAGATCTAATGAACACATCATGCATTTTCCTGTGTTAAATTCAGTAATATATTTTTACAGTTAGGGCTATTCTGTAAAAAATATATTTATTGTTCCTATACTAAAACTTTAAATACATTAAGAAAGAACATCTACAGCATTCCTGGCTCCAGTCTTATGGTCAGAAAATTAAGTTAACACTAAGCAAAATTCAAAACCAAGAGGTTGAGAGACCCCTTGTGGCATCAACCCTCTCCGGACATTGACAGCAGTATGTTCACTTTGCCTCACTGCTTGAATTAATTTTAGCCAGGCATCAGGGGAGAAGTCTCCTTGTTATAGTCAGCCAACAATATTATTCTTCATTAACTCTGAGAGCCACCTTATTTGCTTCTTGTAAAATCAAGGAATAGATTCTTATTCCTGATTCCATGTCCATGTTTTAGACAATAGGACTGAGTAATTGAGTTTATTATATCTTTAATCAGCTATTTTAAATTAAAAAATCAAAGCCATGAATGGATCTAATTATTTTAATGTTGCATTCAAGTCAAGCATTTATTATGTACCTAGAAAATATCAAATCTTAATTTATCTTTTAATAAATTTGATAAAATTATCACTTCAGTGTCAAAAAAGTCTACATCTAAAGATGTAACTATAATTATATCATCATGACAAACTGATTATTATAATTAATGTGATTGTACTTGATTATAATCAAGCACAATAATATAACTTGGTTTGTTCATAATATTAAGAAAATATAATTACTTGAACATAGATTTTAGTAAGCCTTCAAAAACCTTTGAAATATCCATAAATTCAAATGAAGACTGCTATAGATCTGAATACTAACATTTTCCTCAATTCATGCAATTTCTAATTAGAATTTGTTTCAATTACAATGAACATTTCCCCACTTAATATCTATTAGGTCAGTAAGACCATTGCTTAGAGAATTTGTGATAGTATGAAATTTCAATTTTTACTGAATTTTATTTTTGCTAATTTCTAATCAAAATGAATATTAATATTTATGAAACTTCCATTTTACACTGATATATGTGTGTATATATATATTTTAAAATTTCCATTACACAGTTGAAAGGTAAAGTCTTCAGTCCTGAAACAAATATAGGATAGGCTATGCATATATATAGGATATGCAAGATAGAAGTGTATGTAAAATAAGTAGATGTGGAACTCAAATTTATACCCAGTTATTTCAAACATAAATAGGTTTCAACAAAATCCATAGATGCTTACACATTTACAAATATTAGGCCAGGACCAGAAACTAATTTTCTGTCTGTTTGATGAAACACACACACATATACATGCACACACACATACATATACACAGAGGCAAGCATGAGTTTATGCAAAAACCTCATAATTTGGATAATCATACAAAAGGGCTTATGGGAAAACAGGATTGGGACAAGCCACTATAAGCATAAATAACTAAGTTATACAGTGCTGGTATAAATAGCAACCATAATAAAAATACAGGCACAGTTTAAAATGTTTTTAAAATCCTAAGAAAGGAATCCTAATAGAGGAACTTTTCAGCAAATGTGCTGCTTTACCTAAAAAGGTGTGTGGGGTAGGATGCAAGGAATCCTGATGAACAGGTGGTGTGAAACAGAGTTTAAGGCTTTTGAATTATGGAGACGTGAGAAAGTGACAAAAGAAAAAACAAACGAGAGCCTGTGGAGAAACAGAGCAAAGAAACATGGGATGAGGTACATACTTAACAGCCCTGTATTTTTTTGTTGCTCTCTGGGTGAGCTGTGATAGAGTACTTCCGTCTCTTCCACTATGCCTTCTCTGCAGAAGACTTTATCATAGAGGGAAAAATAATGTAGGAATCCATACAAATTCTGGGCTGTATTGACTTAATTCCTTCATTGTTTAGCTGCATACAAACTTCATTATTTTACAGAAACCTGCATTGCATACTTAATCATCAAGACAATGAAAGGAAGCTAATATATTTTGAACACCTAGCATCATGGGTGGCATGGTGAAAGCAGATCGTGTGCATACGTAGTGTCTTTTAAGACAGGAATAGGATATTTAATACAGAAGAGGTTCTTGAGGGATTTGAGCAAAATGAGTCAAACAAATTGCTTGGAAAGTTGCCTCTGAGGAGCTGGGAAATGCAGTTTTAAATTGTTGATTAAATGGTCAGGAAAGAGTTCAGCAGAAAAACAAGTGTGGTTGAATTTCTTTCCACTCATTTACTCCTTGGGCTGTCAGTCTTTATACATCCTCACGATCATTTCTGAGAAGTCTCTAGGTTAATTAGGTCTAGTTTAATCGCCAAAAATATCAAACATAAAGAGTTTATTTAAGGATACAAGGAATCTCAGGAAACCCAAGCTCGGGAGAGCAGTCCAGCTTCAGGAAGATTCTAAAACCAAGAATTGGAAAGAGGGAAATTGAGCTGTAATCTTTCTGTGCCTCTTTGCTTCTCTCTGTATGCCTGTTTGGGGCTCTTCTACTGTGGAACCAGCTTTCTTTGCTTCACCGTATATAGCAAAAAATGTTACTACACCACAGGATTCAAGAGCCTCAAGACACCATTGCAGAAACCCATTAGTTACATTTTTTAGTTCTCTGGTAGGTGACTCCAACTGACCTATCTTGGGTCAAATAGCCATCTTCAGACCAGTTAACTAATCTGATGTCAGAGACATGTGAAAACATGCCTACTGAGCCCCCACTTTGATGACCATGTGGCCAGGTGAATGATGCGGAGTCATCACATGAAGGGAGTGGGGTAAACAGGTCCACTCTTGGCTCATTGATCATGTATTCTTAGAATAGTATTCATTCAACAAATATGAATACAATGCCTCCACAAATAAGTACACAGATGAGGTACTTATTCCAAAGGATGGCTAGTCTGATGGCATAGGTGAAAAGTAATTAGCTAGAGTATTGCCATAGAAATAGAGAAGGGGAGATAGCTGTATGAGGTATTGGCAGGGAGATGGTAGTTCAGGATGAATGCTTTAGCTCCAGTCATAATATCTCCCTCCCAGCTGGCAAGAAAATAATGGAAGAAAAAGACAAAGAGCCCATACCAACTATTCTTTAAAAAGTTTTCTTGAAGCTGGTGTCTTAAAATTCCACTTATAACTAATCAGTCAAAATTTTATTTCATAGTCAAATCATAAGGAAAGTTTGGAAATATGTTTATTCAAAACTAAGGAAGAGGAAGGGAATGGATATTTGTTTAGAGAATGACTAGCCTACCACAAGTTCCTACAGGCAATATCCCAGCCTAGTGGTGTTGGAGAAGACTCTTGAGAGTCCCTTGGACTGCAAGGAGATCCAACCAGTCCATTCTGAAGGAGATCAGTCCTGGGATTTCTTTGGAAAGAATGATGCTAAAGCTGAAACTCCAGTACTTTGGCCACCTCATGCGAAGAGTTGACTCATTGGAAAAGACTCTGATGCTGGGAGGGATTGGGGGCAGGAGGAGAAGGGGACGGCAGAGGATGGGATGGCTGAATGGCATCACGGACTCGATGGACGTGAGTCTGAGTGAACTCTGGGAGTTGGTGATGGACATGGAGGCCTGGCGTGCTGCGATTCATGGGGTCACGAAGAGTCGGACACGACTGAGCAACTGAACTGAAAGGTGTACAGAATGATGAATTTAATATATATTGTCAATAAGAATGATTAATAAAATGCAAATTTCCACTGGCAACCCTTTATTGCTTTCTGTTTCTTCTCATGCTATCTGTTAAGGTTCCTTATTGCTCATTCTTCTCAGCCTTTGGCCATATTTCCCTTGTTGCCATAATTCAACACATTAAACCTTTCTTAACCTCCTACCCTTTCCATCTAGATTGCTTTCCCTTTTTAGTGTAGGTAAACTATCTATATCTTTAAATCCTCATTGCTCACTGTTTTTCATTAAATTTCTATAAAGAATTTTTTCCTAATTTAGTAGGTAAAATGATATATCTACATCTGTACTTAATAATGCACATAATTTTTTTTCACTAAAATACCTGTTATTGGTCATTCACATTTCTTCTTTTAGATTTGTCCATTCTTTTCCTTGTCAAAAATTTGTTTTGAGCTGTTTGCTTCTTGCATTGATTTGGACTTGTTCTTTCTTCACTAATTATATAAACATTTTTTAATAAGATATATTGTATATATTTTTTCTTGCTTTTACTGTTTTTTTCATGTTTATGATGAGGTGAAAGGGTTAGTCGCTCAGTCATGTCCTACTTTTTAAGACTGCATGGACTGTAGCCTGCCAGTCTCCTCTGTCCATGGGATTCTCCAGGCAAGAATACTGGAGTGGGTAGTCACTCCTTCTCCAGGGGATCTTCCTGACCCAGGAATTGAACCCAGGTCTCCTGTATGGCAGGCAGATTCTCTACTGTCATAGCCACTAGGGAACTTTTGATGAAAGCATCCTTGTCCAACTTATTTAACCTAATTTAATGAAGGTTTTGTTCTATACATGTGCCTTTGTTATATAGCTTCAGATACACCAGAGGTTAAATAAATACATTTTATTCTGTTTTCCATCTTTACATTTTAAAGCTTGTATTTAAATGTTCTTGAACATACTGCTGCTGCTGCTGCTAAGTCGCTTCAGTCGTGTCCAACTCTGTGCAACCCCATGGACTGCAGCCCACCAGGCTCCTCTGTCCATGGGATTTTCCAGGCAAGAGTGCTGGAGTGGGGTGCCATTGAACATACTACTTCATCACCATTTGGATTTTTTCTAACTTTAATTATGCTTTATATTTTTGGTTGTTGCTTTTTCTCAAGCCCTCTACCAAAAAAATAAAATAAAATAAAACCACTGTTAGATTGTTTTTTTCGCTTACAACATGCTGGTGCATTTTATTATACTTTCCAAGTATTATAATCTACTCTTTTCTCTTTTAATCTGTTGTGCTTTGCACTTGGGGAACCTTCTGCATTGATTTTACATGTTTATTTCTTAGTGGTTAATTAGAATTCTCTTAGTTATCCCACTCTGGTGGAAACTAAAATATGGAATTAGGTGATTACCCTGATTATCAAGGACTCATAGGAATTCATTTAGCAGGGTCATACTTTCATTTTCTTTATTGCTTTAAATATAAGCATAGTATTATTAAAAGGTTCTTTTAATCTGTAATAAGCTAAATGTGTTGGTTGAACTAATAAGAAAACAAAAAATGACAGTAAGAAATTAATGATTTTATTATTCATTGATTTTTTTCTACTCTTGTTAACATTTCTAGATCACTTTAGTGTGAGTTATTTTATGCCCAGCTAAACCTTTATGTGTTGAATCACTGATTGAAAGTCATCTATGATATATTAAATATTATAAACACATTTAAATGAAGTTGAGAGGCATACAGCTCTCTTTGGGTATTGGATGCAATTGCCCAATAAGTTATGGAATGTTTTGCAGAGACTATGAGAACATATGCTCAATAAAGCCTATGGAGGCCTTCAACAAGGCATAAACCATATCCCCTGTGTTTAGATGATCTGAAAAATTCAAAATCTCCAATGTTCTAGACTCTTCTCTTTCTCTCACTCTTTTCCTCTACTGTTTCTTAAAAGCAGTATTTACTTCCTTGTAAATCAGCTAGAGGAAAACAAATATCATATCTTAACACATTTATATGAAATCTGCAAGACTGAAGGCAGGGGGAGAAGGTATCAACAGAGGATGAAATGGCTGGATGGCATCATCGACTCGATGGACATGAATTTGAGCAAGCTCCAGAAGTTGGTGATGGACAAGGAAGTCCGGTGTGTTCAGTCCACGGGGTCACAAAGGGTCAGACATGACTGAGTGACTTAACTGAATATAAAGTCTAGAAATAGATACTGATCAGTATATTTGCAGGGCAAGAATAGAGATGCGGACATAGGAAACAGACTTGTGGACACAGCAGGGGGAGGATAAGGTGGGGTGAATTGAGAAAGTAGCAGCAAACCATATATATTACCATAGCTAGCGGGAAGCTAGCTATGTAACACAGGGAGCTCAACTGGCTGTTTGCTGGTGACCTAGAGAGGTGGACTAGGATGGAGGTTGGGAAGGAGGTTTGTGAGGGAGGAGGCATATGTATACTTAAGGCCAATTCGTGGTGATGTAAGGCAGAAACCAATGCAATATTGTAAAGCAATTATCCTCCAATTAAAAATTTAAAAAAAGAAAAAACTATATTCTCATGAAAAATTTTAAAAACCAATTGTTTACTTCCTACTGTGAAATGCATCAGTGTGGTGGCCTTTATCTCTGGTCTCACACTGAAATCTCTTGGGGAGCTTAAAATAATCTCTCTTCCCAGGCCCCATTCCAGACCAATTAAATCATTAACTCTGGATGTGGGTTGCAAGCATCAATAATTTTTAGAGTTTCAGATAATTCTAATGTGCAGCCAATTATATAGGCCCTTATTGTGTATATATATGCGTGTGTGTGTGTGTGTATTTTAAGTATGTATTTTCAGCTTAATATGAAAATAAAATGATTCCCCAAGTTACTCTACACAAAATAAGCATATGGCCTGTACTTTTCAAATCCTTATATGCACTTCTCCACTCATGTAATGTTCTGCTAGAGGAAATCAATACCCTGACGTTTATGATAATCATCTTCTTGAATTTATTTTTAGCTTTGGCACAACTGTATTCCTAAATCACATTATTTAATTTTGTCAGGTTTCATACCTTATGTAAATGGAATCATACTGTAAAATTGTGTGTCTATTTTGCTTCTTTTTTGGCTAAAGTTTTTTGAGAATCTTCACTCTGCATGCAACTGACTTCACTCTGCATACAGCTGTCATGAACTAATGTTCATGACATCAATTGTTTTATGTGTTCATGAATGAATATTCCTAGAATAAGAAAGAATCTATTTCTACTTTTTGCTGTTATTAAAAGTAAGTACTAAGAAACCTTATAAACATAAGGTTGTGATGCTTGTTAAGACTGAATTTTCTTAGAGCATTGTCCTGAAAGTACTTGAACTGGATTATGTGCCAAAAATATGTTTTAAAAAATCATAGTATTTTATAATCAAAAATTATTTTTTGATCTAATATCTAAAAACTATTCTGAATTTTTGGAAGCAATGGATTAGAATCCACATGACTTATAAAAGCATTTATTATAGTATAGTCAGTAGAACTTTTCATTCTCTTAATTTCTAGGAATAATATCCAAGAATGATTCACCTAACAAGACTTAAAAATATAGTAATCTTTTTACTCTTCCATTTAGTGGCTCCTTTTTTTAACATAATATACTCATAGTATGTAAAAAATTGGAAGCATAATTTTAACATAACTTTGTCAATTATATGTGATAAAAAATTGGTTTTGTCACATGATTCCTACATACTTTATGTATTACTAAATAACCAGTGAGTCACTGAGGAAATCAAAGAGGAAATATTTGGAGACAAATAGAAATGGAAACACAACAATCTAGAGTGTATACAGTAATTATCAGTTCAATTCAATTGCTCAGTCGTGTCAGACTCTTTGCAACCCCATGAATTGCAGCACGTCGGGCCTCCATGTCCATCCCAACTCCTGGAGTTCACTCAAACTCACGTCCATCGAGTCCGTGATGCCATCCAGCCATCTCATCCTCTGTCGTCCCCTTCTTCTCTAGCCCCCAGTCCCTCCCAGCATCAGAGTCTTTTCCAAAGAATCAACTCTTCGCATGAGGTGGCCAAAGTACTGGAGTTTCAGCTTTAGCATCATTCCTTCCAAAGAAATCCCAGAGCCGATCTCCTTCAGAATGGACTGGTTGGATCTCCTTGCAGTCCAGGGGACTCTCAAGAGTCTTCTCCAACACCACAGTTTATTTATTTATTTTTTATTCTTTTAATTTTAAAATCTTTAATTCTTACATGCGTTCACCACAGTTTAAAAGCATCAATTCTTCGGCCCTCAGCCTTCTTCACAGTCCAACTCTCACATCCACACATGACCACTGGAGAAACCATAGCCTTGACCAGACAGACCTTAGTTGGCAAAGTAATGTCTCTGCTTTTGGATATGCTATCTAGGTTGGTCATAACTTTTCTTCCAAGGAGTAAGCGTCTTTTAATTTCATGGCTGCAATCACCATCTGCAGTGATTTTGGAGCCCCCCAAATTAAAGTCTGCCACTGTTTCTATTGTTTCCCCATCTATTTCCCATGAAGTGATGGGACCAGATGCCATGAGCTTCATTTTCTGAAAGTTGAGCTTTAAGCCAACTTTTTCACTCTCCTCTTTCACTTTCATCAAGAAGCTTTTAGTTCCTCTTCACTTTCTGCCATAAGGGTGGTGTCATCTGAATATCTGAGGTGATTGATATTTCTCCCGGCAATCTTGATTCCAGCTTGTGTTTCCTCCAGTCCAGCATTTCTCATGATGTACTCTGCATAGAAGTTAAATAAGCACGGCAACAATATACAGCCTTGACGTACTCCTTTTCCTATTTGGAACCAGTCTGTTGTTCCATGTCCAGTTCTAACTGTTGCTTCCTGACCTGCATACAGATTTCTCAAGAGGCAGGTCACATGGTCTGGTATTCCCATCTCTTTCAGAGTTTTCCACAGTTGATTGTGATCCACACAGTCAATGGCTTTGGCATAGTCAATAAAGCAGAAATAGATGTTTTTCTGGAACTCTCTTGCTCTTTCCATGATCCAGCGGATGTTGGCAATTTGATCTCTGGTTCCTCTGCCTTTTCTAAAACCAGCTTGAACATGAGGGAGTTCACGGTTCACGTATTGCTGAAGCCTGGCTTGGAGAATTTTGAGCATTACTTTATTAGTGTGTGAGATGAGTGCAACTGTGCGGTAGTTTGAGCATTCTTTGGCATTGCCTTTTTTTGGGATTGGAATGAAAACTGACCTTTTCCAGTCCTGTGGCCACTGCTGAGTTTTCCAAACTTGCTGGCATATTGAGTGTAGCACTTTCACAGCATCATCTTTCAGGATTTGAAACAGCTCCACTGGAATTCCATCACCTCCACTAGCTTTGTTCATAGTGATGCTTCCTAAGGCCCACTTGACTTCACATTCCAGGACGTCTGGCCCTAGGTGAGTGATCACACCATTGTGATTATCTGGGTCATGAAGATCTTTTTTGTACAGTTCTTCTGTGCATTCTTGCCATCTCTTCTTAATATCTTCTGCTTCTGTTAGGTCCAGACCATTTCTGTCCTTTATCAAGCCCATCTTTGCATGAAATGTTCCCTTGGTATCTCTAATTTTCTTGAAGAGATCTCTAGTCTTTCCCATTCTGTTGTTTTCCTCTATTTCTTTGCATTGATCCCTGAAGAAGGCTTTCTTATCTCTTCTTCCTATTCTTTGGAACTCTACATTCAGATGCTTATATCTTCCCTTTTCTCCTTTGCTTTTCACTTCTCTTCTTTTCACAGGTATTTGTAAGGCCTCCCCAGACAGCCATTTTGCTTTTGTGCATTTCTTTTCCATGGGGATGGTCTTGATCCCTGTCTCCTGTACAATGTCATGAACCTCATTCCATGGTTCATCAGGCACTCTATCTATCAGATCTAGGCCCTTAAATCTATTTCTCGCTTCCACTGTATAATCATAAGGGATTTGATTTTGGTCATACCTGAATGGTCTAGTGGTTTCCCCTGCTTTCTTTCAGTCTGGATTTTCAATAAGGAGTTCATGATCTGAGCCACAGTCAGCTCCCAGTCTTGTTTTTGCTGACTGTATAGAGCTTCTCCATCTTTGGCTGCAAATAATATAATCAGATTTCAGTGTTGACCATCTGCTGATGTCCATGTGTAGAGTCTTCTCTTGTGTTGTTGGAAGAGGGTGTTTGCTATGACCAGTGCATTATCTTGGCAAAACTCCATTAGTCTTTGCCCTGCTTCATTCCGCATTCCAAGGCCAAATTTGCCTGTTACTTCTTGACTTCCTACTTTTGCATTCCAGTCCCCTATAATGAAAAGGACATCTTTTTTCGGTGTTAGTTCTAAAAGGTCTTGTAGGTATTCATAGAACTGTTCAACTTCAGCTTCTTCAGCATTAATAATTGGGGCATAGACTTGGATTACAGTGATATTGAATGGTTTGCCTTGGAAACGAACAGAGATCATTCTGTTGTTTTTGAGATTGCATGCAAGTACTGCATTTTGGACTCTTTTGTTGACCGTGATGGCTACTCCATTTCCTCTGAAGGATTCCTGCCCGCAGTAGTAGATATAATGGTCATCTGAGTTAAATTCACCCGTTCCAGTCCATTTTAGTTCGCTGATTCCTAGAATGTCGACATTCACTCTTTCCATCTCTTGTTTGACCACTTCCAACTTGCCTTGATTCATGGACCTGACATTCCAGGTTCCTATGGAATATTGCTCTTTAGAGCATCGGATCTTGTTTCTGTCACCAGTCACATCCACAGCTGGGTATTGTTTTTGCTTTGGCTCCATCCCTTCATTCTTTCTGGAGTTATTTCTCCACTTATCTCCAGTAGCATATTGGGCACCTAATGACCTGGGTAGTTCCTCATTCAGTATCCTATTATTTTGCCTTTCATACTGTTCATGGGGTTCTCAAGGCAAGAATACTAATGTGGTTTGCTGTTCCCTTCTCCAGTGGACCACATTCTGTCACACCTCTCCACCATGACCCTCCAGTCTTGGGTTGCCCCACGGGCATGGCTTGGTTTCATTGAGTTAGACAAGGCTGTGGTCCTAGTGTGATTAGATTGACTAGTTTTCTGTGAGTATGGTTTCAGTGTGTCTGCCCTCTGATGCCCTCTTGCAACACACAGTATTTATAGTGAGCATTATTTCAAGTTGCTTCTTGGCTGTTTGTATGAGGGCCAAGGAATATCTATTCAATTCCTTTATCCATGTTATTTGTGTGTGTGGTTTCTTTTTTTACTCTTGACTTTTAAGCACATACTTTTCTAAAATTTATTTTTAATTGAAGGATAATTGTTTAACTATATCGTGGTAGTTTCTGCCATATATCAACAGGAATCAGCCATAGGTATACATATGTCTCCTCCTTCTTGAACCTCCCTCTCACCTTCCGGCCTGTCCCAACCCTCTAGGTAGTCACAGAGTATGGCTTTAAGCTCCCTGAGTCATACAGCAAATTTTTACTGCCTGTCTATTTTACAGATGGTAGCATATACATTTCCAAATGTCAAACAGACATTTCTCCAAAGACTTACAGATGGCTAATAAACACACGGAAAGATGCTCAACATCACTCATAGAAAAATGCAAATCAAAACTACAATGAGACATAACCTCACACCAGTTAGAATTGCCATCATCAAAAAAGTCCATAAGCACATACTTTTAAAAGAGTAAAGAGATGAACATGAGCATGAAAGGCACCCTTCTGCTTAGTCATCAAGCAGTTCCTTCAGGAAAAAGAAAAACATGTAAATTCAAATGTGTACACATTTATAAAAATACTCCTCTCCCAATGTAAGTCCAAACAATTTTGCAAAAGAATCTATACTTCAACAAACTCTTCTCTGCTTGTTGTAATCTCAGTAGTAATATATTTTTCTTGGCAATGAGGCATAGTCTTATTTTCCCCTGTGATGATTTTTGATGCAGTTTGTTGAACAATGGCTTCCGCCATCACATTCATTCATGAGCACAGTGATGTCATGGTAGGTAATCAGCTTTCTGAAGTGCTAACATGAACATTTAACTTGTAGATACTAACATACGTCAGACAATAATTTTTCTGTAGGTATATATGTTTCTTGAGCTTTCACTGTGAGCAATGCTGATTTGTATCAAACTTTAATACTTTGATGGAAGCTTAAAAATATAAAAATTACTTATGTTTGTACTTATATATTCAGATTTTTTAATTTTAAAATATAGCTTTATTTTTAGTTGTGAATGCACTGTTGGTAAATAACATTGTATGGCAAAATGGTTTCATACTAATATTTTTCCATTCAATCTCATGAAACTCCATCAGGCTGAAACATTCTTTGAAAATAGAATAAAAGAAGTGAGACTTTAAATGAGCTAAAAATTACCATATTTCTACTGTCACAATTTGCCCATGTATATTTTTGAATGTCAAATAGAGGGAAAGATGCAAAGTTCTATCTTCTATAAAGCGCTAAGTGTGCTTGTGAAAGAGTGTGTAAAGGAAGACCAAGTTGATCATAGGTACATTCTAGGCATGTCAGTTATAGGAAGCTTCATATTTGGGAAAGAAAATCTATTAGAAATCCATTTCCTGAATACTATGTCTTTATCTTCCTTGCAAACATTTTTGTGGACTCTCTTGTTGCTCAGTTGTGTCTGACTCTTCGCAACCCCATGGATGACAGCATGCCAGGCTTCCCTGTCCTTCACCATTTCTTGGAGCTTGCTCAAACTCATGTCCACTGAGTCAGTGATGCCATCCAATCATCTCACCCTCTGTTGTCCCTTCTCCTGCCTTCAATCTTTCCTAGCATCAGGGTCTTTTCTAATGAGTCAGCTTTGAGTATCAGGTAGTCAAAGTATTGGGGCTTCAGCATCAGTCCTTCCAATGAATATTCAAGATTGATTTCCTTTATATTTACTGATTTGTGGAAAATTCTGAAAGAGATGGGAATACCAGACTACCTGGCCTGCCTCTTGAGAAAACTATATGCAGGTCAGGAAGCAACAGTTAGAACTGGACATGGAACAACAGACTGGTTCCAAATAGGAAAAGGAGTACATCAAGGCTGTATATTGTTGCCCTGCTTATTTAACTTCTATGCAGAGTACATCATGAGAAACGCTGGGCTGGATGAAACACAAGCTGGAATCAAGATTGCTGGGAGAAATATTAACATCCTCAGATATGCAGATGTCACCACCCTTATGGCAGAAAGTGAAGAGGAGGTAAAAAGCCTCTTGCTGAAAGTGAAAGAGGAGAGTGAAAAAGTTGGCTTAAAGCTCAACTTTCAGAAAACGAAGCTCATGGCATCTGGTCCCATCACTTCATGGGAAATAGATGGGGAAACAGTGGAAACAGTGTTAGACTTTATATTTTTGGGCTCCAAAATCACTGCAGATGGTGAATGCAGCCATGAAATTAAAAGATACGTACTCCTTGGAAGAAAAGTTATGACCAACCTAGACAATATATTGAAAAGCAGAGATATTACTTTGCCAACAAAGGTCCGTCTAGTCAAGGCTATGGTTTTTACGGTGGTCATGTATGGATGTGAGAGTTGGACTGTGAAGAAAGCTGAGCACCAAGGAATTGATGCTTTTGAACTGTGGTGTTGGAGAAGACTCTTGAGAGTCCCCTGGACTGCAAGGAGATCCAGCCAGTCCATTCTGAAGATCAGCCCTGGGATTTCTTTGGAAGGAATGATGCTAAAGCTGAAACTCCAGTACTTTGGCCACCTCATGCGAAGAGTTGACTCATTGGAAAAGACTCTGATGCTGGGAGGGATTGGGGGCAGGAGGAGAAGGGGACGACAGAGGATGAGATGGCTGGATGGCATCACTGACTCGATGGATATGTGTCTGAGTGAACTCTGGGAGTTGGTGATGGACAGGGAGATCTGGCGTGCTGCGATTCATGGGGTCGCAAAGAGTCGGACAGGACTGAGCAACTGAACTGAACTGAACTGATATTGACTGATTGGATCTCCTTGTTTGCTTGCTTCCTAATTTGCTTCAGTCGTGTCCGACTCTGTGCAACCCCATAGATGGCAGCCCACCAGGCTCCCCCTTCCGTGGAATTCTCCAGGCAAGAACACTGGAGTGGGTTGCCATTTCCTTCTCCAATGCATGAAAGTGAAAAGTGAAAGTGAAGTCACTCATTTATGTCCAACTCTTAGTGACCCCATGGACTGCAGCCCACTAGGCTCCTCCATCCATGGGATTTTCCAGGCAAGAGTGGGGTGCCATCGCCTTCTCCGATTGACTGATTGGATCTCCTTGCAGTGCACCTATATTAGCCTGAAGACTGCTTAGATATGATAGTCCTTTCTTTACCTTCTGATCTGCATGCCAAGTCTGCCAAAAATCAAATATCTAAACCCATGAGGTTCAGTTCTAGGTCTTTTATTGTGTCCTCTGATCTGAGTCTCTATCTGCTATTCCTTACCTCTTATTTACTATAACGTTTAAATAAGTTTTGATATCTGAAAATCAGGTTGGCCAAATGTTCATTTGGATTTTTCTACAACGTCTTACAGAAAAAACCTGAACAAACTTTTTGGCCGATCCACTATACAGGCTCTTGATTTTGATCTTCTTTCTCAGAAGTGTCTTTGCTCCTGTTAGCCTTTTGTTATTCTGTATCAATTCTAGATTCAAGTGATTGATCTCTGACTCTGTTTCGCTCTCTCTAGTTATATAGCTATAGAGGTAGGCATAGGTATATATAGGTATATATCTATGGAGGTGGATGTTGTTGTTCAGTTGCTAAGTTGTATCCGACTCTTTGTGACCCTGTGGACTGCAGCATGCCAGGCTTCCCTCTCCTTCACTGTATCCCTAAGTTTTCTCAAACTTATGTCCATAGAGTCAGTGATGCCTTCCAACCATCTCATCCTCTGTCACCCCCTTCTCTTCTTGCCCTCAGTGTTTCCCAGCATCAAGGTCTTTTCTAGAGAGTCCACTCTTCACACCTGGTGGCCAAAGATAGATACAGATATAGAGATAGATACTGAGGTGGTTCATTATGGCTATATTTATATCTCTACCACTTCTGAGAGGCAAGTTTCTTTCTCATTTAGTCTAATGCAGCAAATATAAACCCTATTGATTCCAGTTTTGTCTGGGAACCTCCAATAAATCTGCCCTGGGTAGTTCTTAGCCCATGAAGTTATCTCCAGATTTTAATGGAAATTCCAGTTGGCTGAGTTCATTTCATTTTTTACTTTGAAGAGTCTTGTATTTGAAAATATAATTCTGTATTTTACAGATTGAGATATTTTCTTTCAGATGACCTTAATATAGTGACTAAAATCTCATACCACCAAAAATGGAAGTAAAAAAGTGGTTTCTGTCAATAATATTTAAAATATTCTAAAATGCAAAACACATGACTACCAAAGTCTTTTGCAGTATTTTATATTTTATGGAAAATAATATCATTATTTTTTGAATCCTACTTTTGATGTATATCTTTTCCCAAGATGTCAATCCTGCTTTGTTCCTTAGGATGTAATGTTCTATTTGATGAGTTTATCTTTAAAGTAACTTATGCAACATATTAAGCAATTTAAGTATTATGTTGAGTTTGAAAATGAATCCAGTGAGCTTTTGGCTATTTCTAGTCTAAAAGATATTATCTTATATTCTAAGAAAACCTTTATTTTTAAATATTTTATGTATTTTTCAAATTTCCTTAGAAGTGTAGAACACACAATTTAATTTTATTCTTTTATCACTATTTTGACTTGAAAAGCAATATCTTAGAGGTTATGTAACAGGATAGGCATTGGAATCTTTAACTCAGTTTGAATTTTAACACCTGTTTCTCAGGTGTATGACCTGGAACAAGTCACTTACCTAATCTAGGCATCTTCCATACAATTGGATTATTGTGGAGTCTATTGATTAAATCCTTGCAAAGTGATTCAACCAGTACCCAGTCCATTTTAAGTGAAGAATTAATATCATCTAGTAATACTGAAAATCCCATGGATGGAGGAGCCTGGTAGGCTGCAGTCCATGGGGCCTTGAAGAGTCAGACACGACTGAGCAACTTCACTTTAACTTTTCACTTTCATGTATTGGAGAAGGTAATGGCAACCCACTCCAGTACTCTTTCCTGGAGAATCCCGGGGATGGTGGAGCCTGGTGGGCTGCCGTCTATGGGGTTGCACACAGTTGGACACAACTGATGCGACTTAGCAGCAGCAGTAATACTGATGATATTAATTTTGATTAATATCAAATAAATGATGAAGCATTTTCTAACACTACTTAGAAAGGAAAAAATAGTATAAAATATTACTAATGTTTTCTCAAAGCAGCATTTTGTTGTAGAAAGAGTGCTGGCCTAGGATGACTACAAAAAGAATTAGGACTTTCAATATCTACAAATCAAGGACAGTTTACCAGCTTTATATGTTTATCTTCATTAAATCTTACAAGAACATATTTTATAGACAAAGAAACTAAGGTTCTTAATAGGGCAAGTAGTCAAGAAATCAAGAAAAAATTGGAAAAAAAGTGACACTAAACACAAGCTGGAATCAAGATTGCCGGGAGAAATATCAATCACCTCAGATATGCAGATGACACTACCCTTATGGCAGAAAGTGAAGAGGAGCTAAAAAGCCTCTTGATGAAAGTGAAAGAGGAGAGTGAAAAAGTTGGCTTAAAGCTCAACATTCAGAAAATGAAGCTCATGGCATCTGGTCCCATCACTTCATGGGAAATAGATGGGGAAACAGTGGAAACAGTGGCAGACTTTATTTTGGGGGGCTCCAAAATCACTGCAGATGGTGATTGCAGCCATGAAATTAAAAGACGCTTACTCCTTGGAAGAAAAGTTATGACCAACCTAGATAGTATATTGAAAAGCAGAGACATTACTTTGCCAACAAAGGTCCATCTAGTCAAGGCTATGGTTTTTCCTGTGGTCATGTATGGATGTGAGAGTTGGACTGTGAAGAAGGCTGAGCGCCGAAGAATTGATGCTTTTGAACTGTGGTGTTGGAGAAGACTCTTGAGAGTCCCTTGGACTGCAAGGAGATCCAACCAGTCCTTTCTGAAGGAGATCAACCCTGGGATTTCTTTGGAAGGAATGATGCTAAAGCTGAAGCTCCAGTTTTGGCCACCCCATGTGAAGAGTTGACTCATTGGAAAAGACTCTGATGCTGGGAAGGATTGGGGGCAGGAGGAGAAGGGGACGACAGAGGATGAGGTGGCTGGATGGCATTATGGACTCTATGGACGTAAGTCTGAGTGAACTCCGGGAGTTGGTAATAGACAGGGAGGCCTGGCATGCTGCGATTCATGGGGTCGTAAAGAGTCGGACACAACTGAGCAACTGAACTGAACTGAAAGAACTAACTACTAAATGTCAAACATGTACTGAAAACTTTGCAAACATGATTCCTAATGTTCATTCACCTCTGTTATTCAGATGGGCCCTTCCGTAGCTCCATTTGTTGGAGGAGGAATCTGAGCCCCAGAGAGACTGGTTAATTTAGCCAAATGACACAGTTTTTAGAGAGTTTACTCAGGGACATTTGAAGATTTTGTTTAAAAATATCTTCAAGTTTCTCTGTTATGGATAAACTCTTTGTAAACAGTTATGAAATGCATCAAAATATGTTTTTGTAGACTACAGTAAACTGATTAAATTCTGAAGATTTGAATGAAATATTTTATCAAAAATAGAGTGCAGATTAAATTTTTATACATCTCACATATATGAGAGAATTCAGTGGAAGGGATAAAAGATAATATTATACTGTGGTTATATTTATTTGTATTCATTTTATACAGAAAAACATAACTTGATCACTGATGCTAAAATTTGCACATAAATTGCAAATTGTGTAACAGTGTCCCAAATAAAAGACAAGACAAACTAATTAAGAAAACTGAATCAGATTGATCAGCATTTCAAAATCTCTTATTCTTCATTAAAATCCATTAATGGCATCAACAACAGCAAGGTTCTAGAGTCTTACATTTTTAGGAAGACCATTTATTTCCTTTAATGTGGAAATATCTGATGTATGATCTTTTTTTTATATTATACATATCATTGATTATTGTTGAAGCATTCCTACTTCTTAAGAGGGGCCAAGATGGGTAATAATAGGTGTGATTAACAGTTTATATCCTCATTTAGTGCATATACTAGAAACCACTTTTACCAATCTTAAATCAAGGTCATTTTTTCTAAAGAATTGAAGGTTGAATGAGGCTTACTGATTCTCAATTTAGTCTGTCATTCCAATTATTCTGTAATTCCATAGCAGGTGTAGGAGAAAAAGAAAAAAACACACATGGTAATTGCTGACATGCTTAGTAAAATATAAACAAATAGTTGCTTTCAGTTTGGTTAAAATAGATCAACTAACTTATTATCAATCTAAATAAATGTATATGCCTACTGTATATTAATATTTTGAACCAATCAGCAAATGCTTCAGTATGATTTCTATACAAAAGGTACCTGAATGGAAAAAAATAGTATTCTGAGACAAATGCTAAAAAACAACTGAATCTACCTCCTTTGCATATTCTATCATGTACATATCATATGCATATGCTTTGATATGAAAATTTCCTCTTATACCTCATCTCCAGTGGACTGGAGATAAACTTAAGCTAAAGCGTGTACGCCCCTCTTAATACAACAATTAGAAAATTTTAAGTAGGTCTAAACAGATGACATATTTATTACATTATGGGTTGTCTTCAAGTTAGAGTTGGAATTTGGCGTGTAGATAGATATCCTTAATAAAGGACCGCTTATGAATGATGATTACAATTTTTAAGAGTGAGTTTTTTTCTTTCCTTACAATTTTATGTCTAACACCAGGTTCATCATCCTTCAAAAGAGTATTTATTATCTCAATACTCCTGGCTGCTTTTCCTCACTTCTCTTTAGCTTATCTTTGCTTTCTGCCTCACGTCATCACACACCATGGAGCTATGTCTGTGTAACAACCAGAAAATTACATGACCTGTGTTTATAGATGGTCCAGCTCACAGTATATTGTATGTCTCAGAAATTATCTTAGGCAGTGACAATAATTATCCTGCAGCTGATTTATCCTATAAATAGTTTATAATATTTGACAGTTTTCCTATAACCATTTTAAATGCAAAATTTTATAAGAATGATTTTGTGCAATATATTTTAAATTCATTAAATGAAATTCATAGCATGTTCAGAATTTTATGTTTAATTTACCACCTATTCTGATTATTGTGGTAAAGTACAGGCAGTTTTACCAAAGTTAAACACAGTTCAACAAATGTTAACCTAATCACCAGAAGATACTTGGACTCTGTGATAAGTATTAGGGATGTAGCAATTAAGACAATACAATTCATTCCTTTAAGGATTCTTTCATTTTTTTTCTCAGAAGAAGCATGTCTAGTCTTCTATTGTATAGTGGATAAATCCAACAGGAAATGTATCAGTGTACTGTATTTCAATACCATGTGCTATAATTAATATTATCCAGAGCACTAAGAGAGCTGGATAGGTAAATGGGACTTGGAAAGAGTAACACTTAACTTACAGTTTATGGAATTAGACATTTGAGCAGAATGAGGGGAGGTTTTGGGATTTATAAGAGTAAAGACTGTAGTCAGAGCATGAATTCTGGCTTTGCTATGAGGTAGTTGTGTGACCTTCAGTAGTTCAAATCATATGGAAATTTATAGTACCTGCTTTGTGGAGCTATCTTTAGAATTAAATGAGTTAATATATGTAATGTGCTTAAACAGGATGAGGCATACGATCCATTGCCTTCCCCGCCTCCCCTTTCTCCTTAAGAATTGTTGTCACCACCATCATCATCAGAATCATCCACATCGTATCACATTTGTAGTTGGCGAAGCTGCAGCCGTAACAGGTAGATCACAGTTCAAGTTCATTTCTTATTCACCTTGTGGAGAAAGAGAACATGATGAGCAGGGCGTGGAAGTTTGTGTGCCTTCAGCTGGAGGTGGTATCTCCTCCATTCACACTCCTTGTGTTAGAATTTACTGTCGTGGCCCCACCTGGTTGCACATGGAGCTGAGAAGTTAAACAGCTGCTACCCAGCAACAGAGGTCTGCTGTGGAAATTTGAGGGTATATGTTGTAAGCAGTCAGCTATCTCCACCACATGGATGAGACAGGATGAGGGTGTAAAAACAAGAGTAAAGACCGAAGTAGATGAGGAAAAATGTTATGTTTTTGTGGACCATCCACAGATGGGCATTTTGAGGTTTGGTGTGGGGCACAAAGTAGGGAAAGAGAAAATAGAAGGGGAAAAAAAAAGAGAAGAATGTGCATCATTGGTCAGGTTTAATGTGTCTGGTGTTATTGAGAAACCCAGCAGGAAATGTATCCTGTTTCTAAACTCAGGCAAAGGGACAGCTTGGGTTGCAGACATCATGTCACCAACTCCCAGATGGCAGGTAAAACCGTGATCATGAATATGATGTGCAAAGAGAGCAAAGGGTCACAATTTGCTGCCATGGCATTAAAGACCTGGATTAGGAAAGGAGCCAAGAGAGGAGAAGGGGGTCAAGATGCGGCAGAGCAGTAGAAAGATGATGGCCAAGAGCTAAAGCAATGGAGGGTTACCAGAAGGAAGACATTTTTGCCATGTCAGATGCAGACGTAAAATCCAGAGTGGAAAGGGCTGACATTTCTTTAAAAATGGTAGTTAGGAAATCATCAGATAACTGAGCAAGGGTTCTTTTAGTGGAGCATTAGCATCACCAACTCAATGGATATGAATCTGAGCAAACTCTGGAAGATGGTGAAGGACAGGGGAGCCTGGAGGGCTTCAATTCATGGGGTCGCCAAGAGTCAGACATGACAGTGATTGAACAATAGCAGCAAGGACCTGAAAAGATGTGAGGAGTAAATGAGGACTTTTGAATCACTGCTGCTGCTTCATTCGTGTCAGACTCTGTGCGACCCCATAGACGGCAGCCCACCAGGCTCCCCCGTCCCTGGGATTCTCCAGGCAAGAACACTGGAGAGGGTTGACATTTCCATCACTAACATACTAAAAATGCTTCTTCAAGCATAAAAGCATAGTGGTCTTCGTCATATACATCATTTCTGAATTTTGATGTTGGTTTTGTTTTACTTTTTAAATTTCCTTTTCATTCATCATAGGCCTTCTAAGGCTTTTTGTCTAAACCTGTAAACTTGATGTGTCTAGAGCCTAGAGTTTAGCAATCTACTGTGCTTAATTATAAGGAGAATCCATAGGAAAATCACATTTAAAATATAACCAGGTCTAAAAAATGCTAAAGATAAAAATCTGAGTTTCATGTCTTAAAGGAGAGGTTGATATAGAATCAGTTTATAAAGTCCCCTTGTTTTTTGCTTAAAATCTTGAAAAGTTGGTCTTGACAACCTTGTATACACCTTGGCTCTGTGTACTGGATTCACATTTTTTATATTTCCCTAAGCTCTTGCTATATCTAAAACATGGTATGGTACTTGGTCCAGTAGTTCCGATAACACTTCTGATAATTTTGGCACAAGCTGAACTTTGCTGTCACTGAGCTCATGAGGTTACTACGTTAGATATGTTGTACTGAACTGTCTGATATGTGCAGTGACCTTCTTAAAACCTAGTAATTTTTCTAACATAAGATAGATTTAAATGTTCACCCTGAATAGAAAATATGAACGGTATTATTGTCATTTTCTGGACATTTAAATATTCTGGTCATGAGAAATGTAGTTGTCAGCATTGCTGAGATTTCTTTTTATTTGCAAATTTGCCCTTGTTAGTGTTTCTAGAATAAGAGAGCACTCCGGTGAAATAATCAATTCTGTTAAGGAAGAATAACACCTGTCAAGGAAGATTTCAGGTGGATTATCTTTCCCAAAATACTTTTTCCTTGAGCCCATTTCCCTTTTTTAAAAAAGCCAAATGTTATTCTCGAAATAAATCTGAATCTTCCATATTTGCAACATGTGCCCAAACTTACTTGATAAGGAAACAGAAGGAATGGCATTTTGTAAAGGACTCACTACCTCTCAGTTGAGTAGTCTAGCCCATCTTTCTGACTGACTAAATGACAAGCTGAGATGATAGGCATTTTGAAAGGTCAGCAGCTGAATAAAGGTATTAAATATTTATTATCACACCAGTGCAAACTAGGGCTACATTTTATTGTCCTCTGACAGCAAGCCATTTACTACCTTCAATTACAGCCCTGAACATCCTGTTTTACTCATATAAGTCTTCACCACCAGATTGTAAATTCGTTGATGGTAAGATCTATCCACCTGGTGTCTGATAATGGTTTGATATATGTTTCTAGGATGAATAAGTAAAGATACTACATTGATTACATCAATAGGTATAAAGGTACAGTCCTTTATATGAGAGTTATTACCATTATTTTCATTTGGAAATCGATATTAAATGGCTTCCCTAAGGTTACAGAGCTTTTATGAGAATGGAGGTTCAGCACATTACATTGGCCTCACATATTTGGACTTTCCATTAACAATCAATATCTACTGTCCAGTAGTACCAACTTTAACTAGAGAGAAATTTTTGCTTATCATGATGAAATGTTTGAAACATACCTACAATAAAATCTACCCAAAGGCAATTTATCAACAAATTAAAATGAACAAATGACAAAGAAAATTTATATCTTAACAACCAAAAACATGTTTATGAAAAAGTTCTCTCTTCTAGCCACTGCAAATATATTTTAATGTTTCTGTTTCAGTGAATGCATTCAAATGTTCGTATATGTTTAATTTTATAAAAACACAAAATAAACTGATATATGCCAATTTCAGAGGTTTTCCTTTTAAAGCATTCAGTTCAGTTCAGTCACTCAGTCGTGTCCAATGCTTAGCGACCCCATGAATCGCAGCACGCCAGGCTTCCCTGTTCACCAGCATCTCCCGGAGTTCACTCAGACTCATGTCCATCGAGTCCGTGATGCCATCCAGCCATCTCATGCTCGGTCGTCCCTTTCTCCTACTGCCCCCAATCCTTCCCAGCATCAGAGTCTTTTCCAAAGAGTCAACTCTTCGCATGAGGTGGCCAAAGTACTGGAGTTTCAGCTTTAGCATCATTCCTTCCAAAGAAATCCCAGGGCTGATCTCCTTCAGAATGGACTGGTTGGATCTCCTTGCAGTCCAAGGGACTCTCAAGAGTCTCCTCCAACACCACAGTTCAAAAGCCTCAACTCTTCGGCACTCAGCCTTCTTCACAGTCCAACTCTCACATCCATACATGACCACAGGAAAAACCATAGCCTTGACTAGACGGACCTTAGTTGGCAAAGTAATGTCTCTGCTTTTGAATATGCTATTAAGGTTGGTCATAACTTTTCTTCCAAGGAGTAAGCGTCTTTTAATTTCATGGCTGCAGTCACCATATGCAGTGATTTTGGCACCCCCCAAAATAAAGTCTGACACTGTTTCCCCATCTATGTCCCATGAAGTGATGGGACCAGATGCCATGAGCTTTGTTTTCTGAATGTTGAGATTTAAGCCAACTTTTCGCTCTCCTCTTTCACTTTCATCAAGAGGCTTTTTAGTTCTGCTTCACTTTTTGCCATAAGGGTGGTGTCATCTGAATATCTGAGGTGATTGATATTTCTCCCAGCAATCTTGATTCCAGCTTGTGTTTCTTCCAGTCCAGCATTTCTCACGATGTACTCTGCATATAAGTTAAATAAGCAGGGTGACAATATACAGCCTTGACGTACACCTTTTCCTATTTGGAACCAGTCTGTTGTTCCATGTCCAGTTCTATCTGTTGCTTCCTGACATGCATACAGATTTCTCAAGAGGCAGGTCAGGTGGTCTGGTATTCCCATCTCTTTCAGAGTTTTCCACAGTTGATTGTGATCCACACAGTCAATGGCTTTGGCATAGTCAATAAAGCAGAAATAGATGTTTATCTGGAACTCTTTTGCTTTTTCCATGATCCAGCAGATGTTGGCAATTTGATCTCTGGTTCCTCTGCCTTTTCTAAATCCAGCTTGAACATCAGGGAGTTCATGGTTCACATATTGTTGAAGCCTGGCTTGGAGAATTTTGAGCATTACTTTACTAGCATGTGAGATGAGTGCAACTGTGCGGTAGTTTGAGCATTCTTTGGTATTGCCTTTCTTTGGGATTGGAATGAAAACTGACCTTTTCCAGTCCTGTGGCCACAGCTGAGTTTTCCAAATTTGCTGGCATATTGAGTGCAGCACTTTCACAGCATCATCTTTCAGGATTTGAAATAGCTCAACTGGAATTCCATCACCTCCATTAGCTTTGTTCATAGTGATGCTTTCTAAGGCCCACTTGACTTCACATTCCAGGATGTCTGGCTCTAGGTGAGTGATCACACCATAGATTGGACAAAATCCAAGTAATGTTAAATGAGGAGAGTGATTTGGAAAAAATTGCTTTCTGGGACTTTCTTGAGATTATTTTTAGAATTTGTGATACATTAGAAGTTTTAAAATATTATATTCATGTTGAAAATTAAACTATAGAAAAATTAGCAGAATTGTATCATAGTATGTGTTTCCCATTCACTTCAAGTATCTAAAAATATCCTTAAAAAGCACTTACTAATACTTAAATTTAATTATTTTATTTTAAGTTAATATTTAATGTAAATAATTTAAATATTATTTTATTAATACTAAATGTTAAAAAAGAAAATCTATCAGTTCCAGAACCAAAGAGGGGGTTCAACTACAGGTTATAGATGAAAAGTAACTTCCCAGTGGCTTAAAGGACTTGGGGACATGAACATAGAATATGGTATCTGGAGACTGAAAGTTTTAATCCTGTACAAGAGTAGGAGAGCTAGACTTGTACAATTTGCATCAAGCCTGGTCCTTTCCAGAGAAATCCCAGAAATTTGTTGTCTGCCCAAGGACTTAGAAAAGGTTAAAGAAAAACAGGACAGGATCTACCAGCATGAAACCAAAACCCTAAAACTCATGCCATAGCACATATAGAATAGTACAAGCTTTAAGAATAACTCTAAAGCAACACATTAGTATTAAAATTTCTAGAACTTTAAAACTGCAAGGACAGTCATGAAGCCACTGTACATTTATGCTGTTGGGACCCCATGTTATTGGGATCATAATACAGTAAAAGAAAAGCATAACATAGGCAGGATACTAAATAAGATAATTAACTTTAACTTCCAGAAATGATTATAATGAAAAATAAATATCAGTGAAAACTTTAAACAGATGAGAAGCACAACTGATGGATAAATTGTCAAAAAAGAAATGTAAGCTTATTCACCAGAACGTGGTGCAAAAAGGTAAAGAGGCATTGAGGATAGAGTATATGAATTCAACACTTCTAATGGCAATTCCAGAAATAGAAACAGAGACTACTTGAAGAGATAAAATTGATCATTTTCTGTAATTGAAAAATATCATGAATCCTCAAGCTATCATAGCATAGAATCAATCACACCCTAATAGCAGAGGGTGACCCAGCACCCAGATTTTGGTTTCCAACAGCATTCTCCAATAAAAGGAACCAGGGCTGCTTACAGAAATGACTGACAGCTGATTCTAGGACTGAGTCAAGAAGTATACAAGCTAAGCCTGAAGCAACTTATGGTGTTAGAACAGATGGCAGTGTGCAAAAAAAAAAAAAAAAATTTAAGTCTACATGAATAGGAATATGTCAAAGGGACACAGGAGCCAAAGGAAAGAGCTCTCCTTGGACAAAGCTGGAGCAATTTGCGCAATAAAATGAACTAGCATTGGTGGTAGTTTAGTCACTAAGTCGTGTCCGACTCTTGCGACTCCATGGACTGTAGCCCGCCAGGCTCCTCTGTCCATGGGGTTTTCCAGGCAAGAATACTGGAGTGGCTTGCCATTTCCTTCTCCAGGAGATCTTCCCAACCCAGGAATCGAAACCGGGTCTCCCGCATTGCAGGCAGATTCTTTACCAACTGAGCTATGAGAGAAGCCCAAACTATCATTGTATTATGGTAAATAATACAAATTGTAAAATACATGTCCTTGAGTCTATGTTGATATAATTTACTAAATAATATGTAAATGGGAGAGAAAAGAGCAATCTCCTATATGTAAGAACTCTAAATTTATGTAGATTCTCTGCCCGCAAGGAGGGATGTATAGATCTTCACTATGTGGTCTACACATAGTGACTTCCTTCCAAAAAATATTATATGGAAAGGGGTAGGAAAAAAATTAAAGTGGAGAAACATGACAAGAACTACATTAGCCAGGTAGACAAGGTCAGCATGACCAGTGACAAGTCAAGTAATAGTATGTACCTTGGTCATGATGTGATGAAAATAACACTTCTATATTATTCCTCCTTTACATCCTTCAATTCAGTTCAGTTCAGTCGCTCAGTCGTGTCCAACTCTTTTGAAACCTCATGAATCGCAGCACTCCAGGCCTCCCTGTCCATCACCATATCCCGGAGTTCACTCAGATTCATGTCCATTGAGTCAGTGATGCCATCCAGCCATCTCATCCTCAGTCGTCCCCTTCTCCTCCTGCCCCCAATCCCTCCCAGCATCAGAGTCTTTTCCAATGAGTCAACTCTTCGCATGAGGTGGCCAAAATACTTGAGTTTCAGCTTTAGCATCATTCCTTCCAAAAGAAATCCCAGGGTTGATCTCCTTCAGAATGGACTGGTTGGATCCTTAATCCCATCTAAATTATAAGGGCAGGGGTCGGGAATCAGAGTCCAATAGAAACCCTACAAAATACTTGACCAGTAATGTCTAAATTGTAAAAGTTACCCAAAACAAGGAGAATCTGAGAAGCTGTCCCAGTGAAGAGGAGCCTAAGGAGACATGACCTTACCAACTGAATAATATGGTTTTCAATAATGGGTCTGGCCATTATCAGCACATTTTTATGTGCTTGATGTGGTAATATTCTGCATGAAGAAAAAAGGTGTTTGAAAATATCCGCCCATGTAAATTTTCCTCTCTGAAATCCCAGAGCATGCTGAATATCATCACTTGAAAGAGATGATAAAATGAGTGTGTGCCCACAAATAGAACCTGTAGAATGATTATGTCAAGTTCTGTGTAATGAATCCTGTGTGCAAAGCTATTTTACTCCAAATACAAGTTTATATGGGCAAGGATTTCTTTACTGTCAATTCTCTTACAAAAAAGAATGATGCCACTTTTCAAGTGATGTCACTTTAAGTGGGGACAGTGTATTCAGATCCACAGTGGATTAGTCCTATATATTTCTCGTGTTTTTTGTTGGATTAAATATTCACTTCTTATGGCTACATCATTTTGCAGATCTTTTCTTCTTTGTAGGACTTTTCCATTTATCATGGTTTACTTTTAGGTCTTTAGGGCCCTGTCAGTCAGTCTTTACTTTTTTAAACTAAAATGAATATTTCATCTGTTTCATATATTGTTTTCTGCCAGCCAGGGTATCTTCAACTTGCTCCTATGAGCACCAATGTTCTTTCCATTCTCATTCTCATTTACTACAGCATATGTGAGATTATCTTTTATTTCATTATCTGTTGACCAGGTGAATAGGTACTGCATTTGTCATTTTGACTAAATGAAGAAACTGAATGGTTAAAGATAGACAAGACATGCTCAAGAAAATAATGCACCTCTTCTATTTACCATGGTGACTTTCCTAACACCAGTCTGACTGACCATACTCTTAAAGAAGATCTACATTTCTTAGAATTGCAGTCTCTTTTTATTTTTAATTTGTGCAACCCATATACCATAGATTAACCCCACCATAGAGCTGTCAGAACTTACACAGGACAGGGTAAAACAGACTCTTAAAGGGCACAAACAGAACCTGGTGTGCACCAGGACCCAGGAGAAAGTAGCAGTGACCCCACAACTTGTCCGTGAGTGTCCAGCAGTCTCTGGTGGAGGCGTGGGTCGACGGTGGCCTGCTGCATGGTAGGGGGCACTGAGGTGCCCATTATTTTCATTACCTCCTGTTGTGGCCTCAGGTCAAACAACAGGGAGAGAACACTGTCCAGCCCATCAACAGAAAATTGGATTAAAGATTTACTGAGCATGGCCCCGCCCATCAGAACAAGATCCAGTTTCCCCCTCAGTCAGCCTCTCTCCTTAGGAAGCTTCCAAAGCCTCTTATCCTAATCCATCAGAGGGCAGACAGAATGAAAACCACAATCACAGAAAACTAACCAAACTGATCCCATGGACCACAGCCTTGTCTAACTCAATGAAACTATGAGCCATGCTGTGTAGGGCCACACAAGATGGACGGGTAATGGTGGAGAATTCTGAAAAAATGTGATCCACTGGAGAAGAGAATGGCAAACCACTTCAGATTCTTGCCTTGAGAACCCCATGAACAGTATGGAAAGGCAAAAAGATAAGACACTGAAAGAGGAACTCTCTAGGTCAGTAGGTGCCTGATATGCTACTGGAGATCAGCAGAGAAATAACTCCAGAAAGAATGAAGAGTTGGAGCAACACAAAAACAACACCCAGTTGTGGATGTGACTGGTGATGGAAGTCAAGTCCAATGTTGTAAAGAACAATATTGCATAGGAACCAGGAATGTTAGGTCCATGAATCAGGGCAAACTGGAAGTGGTCAAACATGAGATGGCAAGAGTGAACATCAACATTTTAGGAATCAGTGACCTAAAATGGACTGGAATGGGTGAATTTAACTCAGATGACCATTATATCTACTACTGTGGGCAAGACTCCCTTAGAAGAAATGGAGTAACCATCATAGTCAACAAAACAGTCTGAAATGCAGTACTTGGACGCAATCTCAAAAATGAGAGAATGATCTCTATTCATTTCCAACATAAATCATTCAACATCACAGTAATCCAAGTCTATGCCCTGACCAGTAATGCGAAGAAGCTGAAGTTGAACAGTTCTATGAAGACCTACAAGACCTCCTAGAACTAAAACCCAAAAAATGTTGTCCTTTTCATTATGTGGTGTGGTGTGATTTAGTCGCTCAGTCGTGTCTGACTCTTGCGACCCCAGGGACTGTAGCCTGCCAGGCTCCTCTGTCCATGAGATTCTCCAGGCAAGAATACTGGAGTGGGTTGCCATTTCCTTCTCCAGGGGATCATCCTGACCCAGGAATTGAACCCAGGTCTCTGGCATTGCAGGTAGATTCTTTACCTACTGAACTATGAGGGAAGCCCTTTGATTATAGGGGACTGGAATGCAAAAGTAGGAAGTCAAGCGATACCTGGAATAACAGGCAAATTTTTCCCTGGAGTACAAAATGAAGCAGGTCAAAGGCTAACAGAGTTTTGCCAAGAGAACACATTGATCATAGCAAATACCCTTTTCCAACAACACAAGAGAAGACTCTACACATGGACATAACCAGATGGTCAACACCGATATCAGACTGATTATATTCTTTGCAGCCAAAGATGGAGAAGCTCTATACAGTCAGCAAAAACAAGACCAGGAGCTGACTGTGGCTCAGATCATGAAATCCTATTGCCAAAATCAGACTTAAGAAAGTAGGGAAAACCACTAGACCATTCAGGTATGACCTAAATCAAATCCCTTACGATTATTCAGTAGAAGTTAGAAATAGATTCAAGGGATTAGATCTGACAGAGTGCCTGAAGAACTATGGACAGAGGTTTGTGACACTGTACAAGAAGCAGTGATAAAGACCATCCCCAAGAAAAAGAAATGCAAAAAGGCAAAATGGTTATCTGAGGAGGCCTTATAAATAACTGAGAAAAGAAGAGAAGCTAAAGGCAAAGGAGAAAAGGAAATATATACCCATTTGAGTGCAGAGTTCCAAAGAATAGCAAGGAGAGATAAGAAAGCCTTCCTCAGTGATCAGTGCAAAGAAATAGAGGGAAATAAATGAATCGGAAAGACAAGAGATCTCTTCAAGAAAATTAGAAATACCAAAGGAATATTTCATGCAAAGATGGGCACAATAAAGGACAGAAATGGAATGGACCTAACAGAAGCAGAAGATATTAAGAAGAGGTGGCAAGAATACACAGAAGAACTATACAAAAAAGATCTTCATGACCCAGATAACCACGAGAGTACGATCACTCACCTAGAGCCAGATATCCTGGAATGCAACGTCAAGTGGGCCTTAGGAAGCATCACTATGAACAAAGCTAGTGGAGGTGATGGAATTCCAGTTGAGCTATTTCAAATCCTGAAAGATGATGCTCTGAAAGTGCTACACTCAATATGCCAGCAAATTTGGAAAACTCAGCTGTGGCAATAGGACTGGAAAAGGTCAGTTTTCATTCCAATTCCAAAGAAAAGCAATGCCAAAGAATGTTCAAACTACCGCACAATTGCACTCATCTCACACACTAGCAAAGTAATGCTCAAAATTATCCAAGCCAGGCTTCAACAGTACATGAACCATGAAATTCCAGGTGTTCAAGCTGGATTTAGAAAAGACAGAGGAACCAGCTGTCAAATTGCAAACATCCGTTGGATCATCAAAAAAGCAAGAGAGTTCCAGAAATACCTGTACTTCTGCTTTGACTACACCAAAGCCTTTGACTGTGTGAATCACAACAAACTGTGGAAAAGTCTTAAAGAGTTGGGAATACCAGACCACCTCACCTGTCTCCTGAGAAATCTGTATGCAGGTCAAGAAGCAACAGTTAGAACTGTACATGGAACAACAGGCTGGTTGTAAACCTGGAAAGGGGGATTTTAAGGCTGTATATTGTCACCCTGCTTATTTAACTTATATGAAGAGTACATCATGAGAAATGCTGGGCTGTATGAAGCACAAATTGGAATCGAGATTGCCAGGAGAAATATCAATAACCTCAGATATGCAGATGACAGCACCCTTATGGCAGAAAGGGAAGAAGAACTAAAGAGCGTCTTGATGAAAGTGAAAGAGGAGAGTAAAAAAGTTGGCTTACAACTCAACATTCAGAAAGCCAAGATCATGGCATTTGGTCCCATTACTTCATGGCAAATAGATGAGGAAACGATGGAAACTGTGAGAGACTTTATTTCCTGGACTGCAAAATCACTGCAGATGGTGACTGCAGCCATGGAATTAAAAGATGCTTGCTCCTTGGAAGAAAAGCTAAGATCAACCTAGACAGCATATTAAAAAGCAGAGACATGCCTTTGCCAGCAAAGATCTGTCTAGTCAAGGCTATGGTTTTTCCAGCAGTCAGATGTGGATGTGAGAGTTGGACCATAAAGAAAGCTGAGTGTTGAAGAATTGATGCTTTTGAACTGTGATGTTGGAGAAGACTCTTGAGAGTTTCTTGGACTGGAAGGAGATCAACCATTCAATCCTAAAGGAAATCAGTCCTGAATATTCATTGGAAGGACTCATGCTGAAGCTGAAGCTCCAAAACTTTGGCCACCTGATTCAAAGAACTGACTCACTGGAAAAGACCCTGATGCTGAGAAAGACTGAAGATGGGAGGAGAAGGGGATGACAGGGGATCAGATGGCTGGATGGCATCACCGACTCTATGGACATGAGTTTGAGTATGCTCCGGGAGCTGGTCATGGACAGGGAACCCTGTCATCCTGCAGTCCATGGAGTCTCAAAGAGGCAGACATGACTTAGTGACTGAACTATACCATAGGTTCTCTGGTCTATGCCAAATTTACTATAATTATACTATAATTCATTATGCTATGATTTTTCTCTCTCTTTTTTGTTTCTATTCTATATTGTTAAGGAAATAAGCCTCATTTAGAGATGGAGTCTCTCTTGATCATTTTTTTAAAACTAAAGAACCAATTATTTAGTTTATAAATTAAAACACATTTCCTCTGTGGAGTAATTATATAACTCCACAGCCTATGGCATAGAAAAATAAAATAATCTCTAGTGCATAAACTTGCATACTGAACAGTGTCCGCATACCTCTCTGAGTTAATAGTAAGTTTGCACTAATGTTAATTAAAATTATGTGGCAAAGATTCTAAATCACTCAAAGAATATAATCTTTAATTCTTCATTTTACTGATATCCATATCTAAATATTGGCTGTTCTTTTAGATTTCCTCTCTTCAATCTTATATTTAGACTCCATTTTGCTGGTAAATTGTTTCTGGAAATTATTCAGGTTTTAACTGTTGTATTATGGAAATGACTCAAAGACTACAGAAATGCACTTTTATGAAATCTGCAGAGATTTACTATTTTCCTTCATGAAAATACTGCCTATTTTTGAGTGACTTACTGCCACCACAGTCACACTGGTTCAAACCCATAGTAATCTCTGTAACGAAGGAATTGTTGAGGTTTATTTAATTTGTTGAATTTGATAACAATAGTTTTAGACCTTTAATGTATATAATTTTGAAGCTATAAAGTATTATCATTAGACTTTGTGTCAGTTAAAATTTTATGCAAACGTGAATTGCTTGGAAAATTCTGTCGATTTATTTAAAAAAAATTTTTTTTTTCATTTATATTTGGATGAGCTGGGTCTTTGTGGCTGCCTGAGCTTTCTCTTGTTGCAGAGAGCCAGGTTCTCACTGTGTTGGCCTCTCTTGTTTCCAAGCACAGGCTCTATAGAGTATGAACTCAGTATCTGTGGCACACAGACTTAGTTGTTCCATGTTATGTGGGATCTTCCCCGGACCAGGGATCAAACCCGTGTCCCTTGCGTTTTCCAGCAAATTCTTAATCATTGGACCACCAGGGAAGTCCATCAATCTGCTTTTCTAAGTCACCTTTAGATGATACTATTATGCCTTCAATTATTATAACTAGCATTTATAAAGCACAAATTGTATACTGAGTGCTGTATTAGGCCCCAAAAATCCTGTGTCAAAAGAGCCTGGAGTCTGTAAGGACAAACAGATGTGTAAACAGCTCTTATACAAGGTGGTAAGCATTTAATATAGAAATAAAAGTGCTCTTAGGCAGCATGAAATAGGGAGTGTCCAACCTGAGGCACGGATGGCAAAGGGAAGGTGAGACCAGAGTAGAGAAAAAAGTTGTTTCCTTGGGTCTTAAGATTGAACAGACCACCAGGACCAAAAGAGGGAATGATCAGTACAGGCAAAGGAAGAAATATTTATGAGGACATGGTAAAACAAAGAGCAAGTGGCATCTTAGTGAAGCTCTCAGTCCTAGGATAGAGTTTAGCTGCAGGTGCTTCAGAGAAGAGTTGCACCTGGAAAACTAAGCTGGAACCAAAAATCAAAAGATTTTAATGCCTTGATTGGGAGTTTGGGTTTATGTAATAGACAGTGGTCAGCCCTTGATTGCTTAAAATATATTTTCAAAGTGCAGTTTCTGTTACTTGCTGAACAGTTCCAGATGTGACTGAGAGATGGGGAGTCATCTAAAGTCTATCTTGGGCAATGACTCAAATCTTGAACGTATCTAATACTGTGGGATCTATAAAACAACTAAAGGGAGCATTGAAGTATAATGAAACTATTACCAAATGATGTTTGTGATTGTTATTTTGTTTTTCTCCAGTGGGAGAGACTTCTGAGATTTGCCCAGAGGCCACTGATTTTTTGTGCCACAACAAGAAGTGTATTGCATCCCACCTTGTCTGTGACTATAAACCAGACTGCTCTGATGGGTCTGATGAAGCTCACTGTGGTAAGTGTGTTTGCCTGTTCTAATGCTGCCAGTTCAGCACAGAGTTTCACTTTATTAGTAGAGTAACTTATTGACATTGGTGAGTGAAAAGAAATGTCCTTTTCATGCACTAGAGTAGACTTAGAATAGCCAAACGATTTTTCCAACTTCTCTCTGAAGATGTTTAAGTAGAAGCCCTACCATCCTTTTCATCCCCATACTAAAAACTGCAGCAACTCTATAGCAAATCATGTGACAAAAATTTCCCATTATGTCATTGTACAGAACTGTGTGCAGAGTCAGAATTCAAATTGTCAGAAATTGAACTAGCAGTCTACATTTCTTCATCAATTCTCATTACTGTTTTTCACTCCTCCCTCCACCCAATGGCTGATTTTATACATGAAGCAAAAAATGAGCACCTTGAATAAATACTAGTTTAATGATTAATTTTATTAATTACATTGCAGTGGAAGAAGAATACATGAGCCACATTTTTTAAAATTCAAACTTTAATTCAAATGATTTTTAAAGTCATGTATAAAGCCAAGTAGGTAATTTTAAAACATGAGCACATACTTAAATCCAAAGAATTTTTTTCATATATCTTACTGATTAGAATTCATATGGCACACAGGCTGCCTGTTACAATTAGCATTTGCTGTGTAACAAAGTACCCTAAGAGTTAGTGGTCCAAACAACTTTCATTTGGTTTGCAGTTTTGTGGGTCTGTAACTTAGGAAGGAATCAGTGAGGCAGTTTGTCTCAGATCCACATGGCTTGAACTGGGACATCTGGACCTGGAGGAGCACTTCCAAGATGGTGGTATCTCTTATTTATTTGGCACGTGTGTACTCTTTGGCTTCTCTGTATAGATCAGCATGGAATCAACCTCTAGGGCAATTGGTATGGCTTGGACTATCACAGGTTAGTCAGACATCTTTCATGGGGTTGGCCTTTACCATGTATTGACTGAAAAAAATGAATGCTTAGCATGAAAGTTGAGAATTGTGTTTTCTTTGGAGAACTCTGGTGACTCAGATGGTAAAGAATCTGCCTGTATTGCGAGAGACCAGGGTTCTATCCCTGGGTCAGAAAGATCCCCTGGAGAAGGAAATGGCAACCCTCTCTGGTATTCTTGATTGGAGAATCCCATGGACAGAGGAGCCTGGCGGGCTACAGTCCATAGGGCCACACAGAGTTGAACACAACTGGGTGACTAACACCACCACTACTACTACTATTACTACTAAATGCTACTACTGCTTGGAGGACTCAAGCCTACAAGACAGCCTCTCAGACAGCTCTGAGGGAGTGTTCCCAAGAGGTCCAGAAACAGCCAGATTATATAGAAATTTTGCAACAAAGACCAGGTAGCCCAGACATCAAAAGATTGCTGTTAATTAAAGAAAACCAGATATCTTAAGGAACTTAGTGCTTCTCTGTGTATGGGAAGATGCAAGATGGACTCATTGAAATCATTCTTTTGGTATCCATCTCAGCTATCTAGATGGATTTTTCCGTCGTTTTTCCCATCCTGAGTCCCCGCAGGCTACACTGTTGTGGTGGCTGCAGTGGCTGAAGGCTTGATGGCAGGCATCCTGCTGTTTCTACCCTGAGTTCCCTCAGGGCTCACTATGCGGGAGGGGGTAGTGGCTGATATTACAACATCCTTTGTTTACTGACATGGCAGGCAACATTTCTCATTCACACATGTGAATGTTCCAAGAGCAAGCATTCCAAGAGTCTGTGGAAAAATAGCAAGTGTATTTATGATTTCACCTTAGAAGTTTCAGAATGTCCCTCCTGACTCTTCCTAATGGTCATGCAGATAGCAAAGACTAGATTCAAAAGGAGGAAGAGCGTAGACTCCACTTCTCAGTGGGAAAACATCACACACGCACTGGGAAGGAGTAATACTCAAGCCGTGGTTAAGTGTGTTTTATTTTTAGCTCAGTATTGTTTTCAGGATGGTACAGTGACAATGCTTCTGCAGTGTTCATTTCTCCTTTTTGCATCCATTATTTTTTTTAAATTGTGGTAAAATATATGTGCAATGAAACGTACTATTCTTGCCTTTCGATGTTACGGTTCAGGGACAGTAAGTATATTTGCATTGTTGTGCAGCCAACATCACCACCTATAATCAGAACGTTTTTATCTTGAAAAACTAAAATTCTATGTGAATTAAGCAATAGCCCTTCCTTCTCCCTAACTTTCAGCCCCCAACCACCACCCTTCTAATTTTTTTCTGTTCATTTGATGACTCTAGGTACCTCATATAAGTGGAATCACAGGATTTGTCCTTTTGTGACTGGCTTATTTTAGTTAGTATATTATTGTTAACATTCACCCCATCTTTTCATTTTAAATTAAGGATTCAGTTCAGTTCAGTTCAGTTGCTCAGTCGTGTCTGACTCTTTGCGACCCCATGAATCGCAGCATGCCAGGCCTCCCTGTCCATCACCATCTCCCAGAGTTCACTCAGACTCATGTCCATGGAGTCAGTGATGCCATCCAGCCATCTCATCCTCGGTCATCCCCTTCTCCTCCTGCCCCCAATCCCTCCCAGCATCAGAGTCTTTTCCAATGAGTCAACTCTTCGCATGAGGTGGCCAAAGTACTTGAGTTTCAGCTTCAGCATCATTCCTTCCAAAGAAATCCCAGGGCTGATCTCCTTCAGAATGGACTGGTGGGATCTCCTTGCAGTCCAAGGGACTCGCAAGAGTCTTCTCCAATACCACAGTTCAAAAGCATCAATTCCTTGGCACTCAGCCTTCTTCATAGCCCAACTCTCACATCCATACATGACCACTGGAAAACCATAGCCTTGACTAGATGGACCTTTGTCGGCAAAGTAATGTCTCTGCTTTTGAATATGCTAACTAGGTTGGTCATAACTTTTCTTCCAAGGAGTAAGCGTCTTTTAATTTTATGGCTGCAGTCACCATCTGCAGTGATTTTGGAGCCCAAAAAAATAAAGTCTGCCACTGTTTCCACTGTTTCCCCATCTACTTCAAAAAAGTGTAAATAGTTGGTACTTTTTAGAACTGTTCTGCTAATACTACAATATATAATCTTAATTTTATACACTATTGTTTCCTCTATAATGTATATTTTCTCCAATGAAATTTATAATATATTAACTAATAGTTCCGAGCATTATTTTTAACTTCCTTTACATGAATCAAATATATATATATATATATATATATATATATATATATACACACACATATGTATATTTTACATTGACTGTAAGGAATTTATTTCAATGGAGTTCTTAAACAGTGCTCTGAAACATTCTGAAGTTGCCATTTTCCCCACAAGACATGACAAGTAGAGTAAATCACCAGTAAAAACACTAAAAACTTGCCAAAGTTTAAGAAGGTTCTAAAGGAAAAATAATAAAAATATGGTGATAGTGATATACATAATCCAATGTGACAAGAGGGACGGCTGTTACATGCATATAGAAAATTTATTACAGATAGTAAATTATCTTTCTCTCATGTAAACATATACATATATTGAAAATGTTTATATAAAAATTAAACTCTTCCATTTATTCCTATTCCTAAATTGGACTAGAAATGGCCTTCTAAACACTTCAGTTCAGTTCAGTTTTTCAGTCATGTCCGACTCTTTGTAACCCCACGGACTGCAGCATGCCAGGCCTCCCTGTCCATCACCAACTACCGGAGTTTTACTCAAACTCATGTCCATTGAGTTGGTGATGCCATCCAACCATCTCATCCTCTGTCATTCCCTTCTCCTCCTGCTTTCAGTCTTTTCCAGCATCAGGGTCTTTTCCAATGAGTCAGTTCTTCACTTCAGATGGCCAAAGTATTGGAGTTTCAGCTTCAACATCAGTCCTTCCAATGAACACTCAGGACTGATCTTCTTTAGGATGGACTGGTTGGATCTCCTTGCAGTCCAAGGGACTCTCGAGAGTCTTCTCCAACACCACAGTTCAAAAGCATCAATTATTCAGCACTCAGCTTTCTTTAAAGTCCAACTCTCACATCCATACATGACCACTGGAACAACCATAGCCTTGACTAGACAGCTACTTTGTTGGCAAAGTAATATCTCTGCTTTTTAATATGCTGTCTAGGTTGGTCATAACTTTTCTTCCAAGGAGCAATTGTCTTTTAATTTCATGGTTGCAGTCACCATCTGCAGTGATTTTGGAGCCCCAAAAAATAAAGTTAGTCACTGTTTCTACTGTTTCCCCATCTGTTTCCTATGAAGTGATGGGACCGGATGCCATGATCTTAATTTTCTGAATGTTGAGCTTTAAGCCAACCTTCTCACTCTCCTCTTTCACTTTTATCAAGAGGCTCTTTAGTTCTTCTTCACTTTCTGTCAAAAGGGTGGTATCATCTTCATATCTGAGGTTATTGATATTTCTCCCGGCAATCTTGATTCCAGCTTGTGCTTCTTCCAGCCCAGCATTTCTCATGATGTACTCTGCATTGAAGTTAAATAAGCAGGGTGACAATATACAGCCTTGACATACTCCTTTTCCTATTTGGAACCAGTCTATTGTTCCATGTTCGGTTCTAATTGTTGCTTCCTGAGCTGCATACAGATTTCTCAAGAAGCAGGTCAGGTGGTCTGGTATTGCCATCTCTTTCAGAATTGTCCATAGTTTACTGTGATCCACAGTTTACTATGATGCCAAAGTCAAAGGCTTTAGCATAGTCAATAAAGCAGAAATAGTTGTTTTTCTGGAACTCTCCTGCTTTTCCAATGATCCAGCGGATGTTGGTAATTTGACTTCTGGTTCCTCTGCCTTTTCTAAAATTAGCTTGAACATCTGGAAGTTCATGGTTCACATATTGGGTATATGAAAATGAATAAGACATTGTATTAGGTATCAGAAATTGACTTTCTACTGTGGAAAAAACAATTAGAGGTGAAAATATATTAAAATATGAAGTTATTTGCTTTTTAAAAAGTTTGTAAATGAAAGGATCCCTGGTTATTTTCTTTAAATGTAACAGGTACTTTCAGGAATAAAGTTACCACCAGTTATTTGGGGAGAATATATGAAGAATAATGTGTATGGGTGTGTACATCTGTAGATGAATTATAAAAATAGACTTTAAAACATTAGAAAGAATTTCAAGTCCTTTGGTTTTTCAGGTGTGAATGCTGCCTCTGCTCTCTCTTTTTTTTTTCATTTATTTTTCTTCTCAGAGAACCTTACATGATTTTTATTTTTCCCACAGCTATTTGAGGTACTGACGTAAAACACACAAAGGCATTTTTGATTTTCAAAAACTGAAGTCCATTATATACCCATATCTGTTAGTGTTACTCATGACTTTGATGAACAACACTGGGAAATATTTGAATTCATTAAGCTAAAACCAATATATTGAGAAGTGAATAGTCACTTTTCTTAAAACATCTTGATAGATTTTGTTCATATCCAAAAGGAACATTGCAAAGCACACAGGGATATTCAGGTGACTTTTTTGATTCTGCAAAGGCTTCCCTGTGGCTCACATGGTAAAGAATCTGCCTGCAATGCAGGAGACTGGAGTTCAATCCCTAGGTTGGGAAGATCCCCTTAAGAAGGGTATGACAACTCACTCCAGTATTCTTGCCTGGAGAATTCCTTGGACAGACGAGCCTGGTAGGCTACAGTCCATGGGGTCATAAAGAGTCGGATATGACTGATCAACTAACACTGATGCTTCAGATTGACTCCCTCAATATTTTATATTGCTGATCTTTTGGATGTAGTAGAGACATCAGCATTGGATTCCTGCAGGCAGAGTCTACTGTGGATAATGGAACATTTTCAAAGTGACCTTTGAAGAAATAAGGAAAGAATTGACCTTTGAAATTATTAAACTGGAGTCTTCATTTTTACTTTGAACATAATTTCTTGGGCAATTATTTAAATTCTTAGAGACTCACTTTTCTTATCTATGCAGTAGATATAATATCATACAGAGTGCTTTGAGAATTAAATGAAATAACGTAAAGGATATATTTGTTCAGTCTTTGAGGATTAATGTTAGCTTCTTTCATAATGTTATTTTTATATTCTCTTGAAATTTGTCAGTCATTGTGAATGCCTTATTTACATGTCCTTTATACTCATCAGACAATAAATGCAGCTATTCCTTATGACTAAATGTTGACTGTAGGTTATGAGCAAAGATAAATCTTTCTTTTGCATCTCTACCTCTTGTTGCAAAAATGCATAGTTGATAGGAAAGGAGAGAAATTCTTTTTAAAAGAAACAGTTACATTAGAAAAGATGTCCTTTTTTTTTCATGGAAGGAAGGTATTACTTGAAACAGGTATTAAGAGTGCTTCATATTCTAGGCTAGGGAAGCAGAGAATGAGGCAGCTACTTTCTCTCCTGTCTTTTACAGTGATGAGCATCATTATCAACAGTCTTTCCCACTGTACCCAGATTCTCCAAAATTCTTTTGAATGCAACTTTCCAAGAAGTCATGTCACAATGGGGAGAAATTATTTAATAGTCCTATGTTATATATTGTTGTGTTAGTCACTCAGTCATGTCCAACTCTTTGTGACCCCAAGGACTGTAGCCAACCAGGCTCCTCTGTCCATGAATTTCTCCAGGCAAGAATACTTGAGTGAGTTGCCATACCCTTCTTCAGGGGATCTTCCCTATCCAGGGATAGAACCTGGTTCTCCCACCTTGTAAGCAGACTCTACCGAGTGAACCACCAGGGAAGCCCATGTTATATATTATGGTGTTGCAAAATAAGGTGGCTACGTGGATGTAAGAATTAAAAATAATTAATGATGGAACCATCTGTTTAATATAAGTGAGTTGATTAATGTTTGTACTGACCATGCAACCATATGGCTGAATATTGTACCAATGGAAAAATGCCAGTTGTGTAAGAGTGTTCGTAATGCTTTGAATCAATTCAAGGAATCATGATAAAGTTCACAATTTGGAAATTATTTTTTCTAAAGCCATAGCCATGTCAAAAATATTGATACATGTTAATCATCAAGAAATATTACAAATTGTTCATATCATCTATCATTCAATAATTAGTGTAGAATCATTATAGCTTATGTAATGCAGTTAATAATACCTGATCACATGGACAGTGGTGGTTGTTGTTCAGTCACTGTGTTCAACTCTGCAACCCCATGGACTGTAGCACACCAGGCTGCAATGGTAAATAACAATTAGGGTGACGATGCAAAACCAAGAAGTAATAAGTTGCTAAATAAATAGTAACAATTATAATTACTGTTGTAAAACACCGCTCCCCCCACCACACCCCCTCCCCTATCCCTGAGAACGGACATGATCTGGAAAGAGAAAGATAAGACCTAGGTTGGACTTTGAAGGAAAATTATTATTTGCTAGATGGAATGGATCAAAGAAGGTAAATTAATACACTTGTAGAGAAATTTGAAACTTGACAGGTTTAGACTGCAGAGCAATCTTTGCTACTTGCTTATCCATGTTTTTGTTAAAAAACAGAATTCCAATTTTACATGGGGCAGCATTATAACCAGCCACAGATACTATCTTCTGCAGCTTCTTTGTAGCCACTAGAGGCCCATGAGATATACATGGCAACTGGGGGCAAGTATCACTTTCAAAAAGAAAAAAGTGACAGAGTGGGCAAAAAGCTTTTCTCTTCTTTCTTCTTCCCATTGCTTTCAATGCCATGAATATTCGTGGCTCTGGGAAGTACAGCATCATCTTGCAACTGTGGAGGAACATGAAGATAAGATGACAGTAAGGAAGGATGGAAGATGTGTGCTTCACACTACACACTGGAACTACAACCACAGTGCTCCAATACTTCGGCCACCTGATGCAAGGAGCTGACTCATTGGAAAAGGCCTTGATCCTGGGAAAGACTGACGGCAAAAGGATAAGGGGGCAGCAGAGGATAAGATGGGTACATAGCATCACTGATTCAATGGACATGAGTTTAAGCAAACACTGGGAGATAAGTGAAGGGCAGGACAGCCTAGTGTGCTGCTGTTCATGGGGTCACAAAGAGTCAGATGTGACTTAGTGACTGAACAACAACAACAGGATGCCAACCTTATACTGACACCTTCCTGACCTATTGTTAATTGAGATAAATGAATTCTTGTCTATTTACGCTATTATTTGGGCTTTCAGTACCTGAAACTAAATGCATCTCTGATACAGACAATAAGAAAAACGTATTTTCTGAAATGACAAGAAGTCGAAAGCAATTTAGAGTTGGTTGATTTAGTAACTTCTGTCATCAAAGGTATAGAACTGTATGCCCTCCATAATTCTTTAAGTTCTGCCTTCTTCAGATAATGAACGGTCTTATAAAGTCAGCTCCCCTTACACATCTTTGCAATGATATCCTGAGAAAGAACAGATAGATTTTCTTCCTTTTGACTTGTTTTTAAGAATAAAGAAATATTTTCCTAGTTGTCTTTTTCCTAAGTCTCATTGTCAGAAATATATCTCAAGACTGCCTTAAACCAGTGAAGACAAGGGAAATTTGAACATTGCATCATGATTGCTTAGATAAACTGTAAGGCACCGCTGGAGCTATGATAGCAGCTGTTTGACTCTTCAGACACTTTTGACTCTTCAGACACTCTTCATAAAACTTCAGTTTTTCCCTCTTAATAAAACTGCAGTTATGTCCTGGACAAGAGAGAAAAGGAAGGACTGACAAGTAGCAACCAATTGCTAGAGACAGTATGCAAAAAACAAGAATAGTTTAACATAAAAGTTGAAAAAAATGTCAATTTTATTCAAGAGATAATTTACTGAAAAATTTTGTAGAGACAGTTTGAAGACAAGACAGATTTCAGCCTTAAAAAAATTGCATCAACAGAAAGGTTATTGTACTCAGGACTAGAAGTCTTGAGGGCATTTTCAAATAATGTGAACACCTGAATATTTGGAGCAAGGGAAATAACAGAAGGGAAGTCTGAAAGATGATTGATGGAGTTTGAGTTTATAAGGTTGATAGAATGAAGGTTACAGTAAGGAAAGAGGCTTCTTAACTCAGCAGCTTAAACCAATGGAACTAGAACAGGGACTATGGGGCTGCAAAAAAGGAGTGAATTAAACAAATTCTTGAAGGGAGATTATACAGACGTTGGTAGATTAGATACGTAAATAAGAATGCAAAATCAAAAGATAACTTCAAAGTTTGAATCTTTAGAAAGAGAAGATTCATGCTATTATATAAATCAATCTCAGAGAAGAACCCACTTGTTGGGATCAATAATGAGTTCATTTTAGGATTGTTGGCTTTGAGATGACAATTGCATATTCCAAGTAGAATATTCAACAAACATTTGTAGAAAAGCTGCATTTTTATTGTGTCTGTGGATTTGTAGATCATTTGCACAAAAGTATGAAAGCCATGGGAAAGAATGAATGAAGGTATACAGAATGAGACTTTTAAATTTTATGTAGTTTTTGTTTTGTTTTTTTTTTTTTAACATGAGGGGCACCCTAGCTACCTCTGCAAGGTGAGAAAGGAATTAGTAGAGAATGCGTGTTTGAAAGATGTGGAAACTTTGTGTAACTTTGAAATAAATGAAACCTTGGAATGCTAATAGCAGTGCTTGATAAACAATTGATTAGCAAGATTAGCCCTAGAAAAGGGAAAAACAAAAGTGACATAATTTGAGTTAGAGAGGCTGAAATGTAACAGAATGAATCCTGATCAGGTAGATATCTTGAGAGTCAAATATGAAGCTTAATATTAAATAGAGTACAAGAATTAGGGCAAAGGTGATCACAGAGAATAAAAAAAGGATGTAGAATAATTATTGTTACAGAAATACAGTAGAACTTGTATGTGACTTCATTTTAATAAACACACAATGGCTGTCTTTTCTGTAACCTTGGAAGATTCTGGATGTTTGCAGTTGGTTAGCTAAACACTTGGAGAAACTGTTCCTCACTTTTATCCATATTGCATAAGTATGATATATATCTATCTATATCACATAATCCTGGCATGTAAACATAAAAAGGATATACAGAGCCCATAAATAAACATGTAAAAATCAATGGATCATAAGTCATGGAGAATGAATGGAAGAAATGTACATAATTAAAAATGATTCTAGTTTATAGAAATAAGATGCAATCATGCCAGAGAAGTAAAAGGCCAATATTTTATGAAAATACTGTCAGAGATTCAGAAAGTTTTCTATAAAAATAGTAAAGCTTTGAATACCCAATGTTTGGCATCCATTTTAACAGCATGTTTTCCTGTGACGATGTGTCTATACATGCTCATAATAGTTTTATGTTAAGAAAAAGTTTGGAACGAGAAACCACCTGGAGAAGAAGTGTTAAAATAATACAAATTTCATCTTTCAAAAAAGAAAAAAAAAGTCAATGACAATCTCAGTTGATTCATACTGATTAAACCATCCAATAATTCATTCTGTCTCTGTAACACAGTTTTTACAGTGAATGCTCAAAAATAATAACTGCTATGCAAAAAGAAAATTAAAGAAAAATGAAAGCAGATATCAGCGTGTTATGATGGCACTTTTCACAGATGACTAACTAGTAGACAATCAGTTATTATCTAGTAATTTTTCTCATTGTGAACAACTTAATATTTTAATGAGTTATCAATCAACACTTTTAGAAGAGAACTTCTTTCATTATTTAATGACTGGCTCTGAAATGTTTATGTGGATGATGGGTATGGTAGCAGAGAGGGTTTGCATCCTGTACTGTTTACTACTTCTCCCAAAGGCAACTTTTCATTAATTATTGACTTTTCCTCTGTAATGGTCCTTGCTGTTCAAGCACTACAGTGCGCAGAGGTACTAAATTAATCATCCAGACAACTGGAAATATTTAATTATTTGACCTGAATTATCAGCATTATCGTAATGTTATATTCATTCTTCATGTATAGATACAGTTTTATCTATCATCTAAAATGTTACTAGTCAATTCGTGTAAATCCTTAACGGCTAAACGACAGTATTCATGCAATTCTAGATTCTGTGATAAAAAAAAGCATCAGTGTACAACTGATATTTCCAATGAATACAAATGCCATGATTCTTTAAATTTTTAAATAGAATATGCACATAATAATTTTAAACCATCACAAATGAAGTGTAATATCAAGTGTGGCATACATTTCTAGAACATGCCATTAATATTTTTGTTTCCTTAGGCCAATATACAGGCACAGCAGGAAGCTGCAATTTTGAAACAACTTCAGGAAACTGGACCACAGCTTGCCATCTTACTCAAGAGTCTCAAGATGACTTGGATTGGGCCATTGGCAGTAGAATTCCTACAGAAGCATTGAGTCCAGACCCTGATCACACACCAGGTAAATCTAGGAGAGATAGCCAGGCCAAAGAGTCCACTGGGTGGCAATCTGCTTTGACTATTTGAGTGAACATCAGAGTGCCTTCCTTGTGTCTTTGTGGAGATAGAACTCAGTATCCTTTATGAAAAGAGTTAATTCCTTCTGGTTATCCCCTGAATTATTTAACAGACCTAGAACTGATATTGCTACAACAAAGCAATCCATGACTCATATTTTAAGAAACTCAGATTTTATTTATGGTACCCTAAAGGCCCAGGGCTTCTCTGGTGGCTCAATGGTAAAGAATCCACCTACCAATGCTGAAGATGTGGGTTCAGTCCCTGGGTTTTGAAGATCCCCTAGAGAAGGAAATGACAACCCACTCCAGTATTCTTGCCTGGGAAATCCCATGGAGAGTAGAGTCTGGTAGGCTACAATCCATGGGACTGCAAAAAGAGTCAGACACGAATTAGCAACTAAATAGCAACAATAAAGATGACCTTAAAATTTCTTAATTGGGACAGGGACAAGTAGGGGATGTTTGGATTAATGCATGAAGTAGACAAAAGAATATAGTTGGCATGCTACCACAGTGATAGCTAGCTGGCCATCAGTTTCATTCCAGGCCCTCTGAAGTGAAGCGATGATAGAAGGAATGAGCATCAGTGAACCCTGAACAAGTTTTGCTTCCTGCTGGTGGTTTGAGAGTAAGGTGATCTGAAATGGTTTTACAAATAATAGAGTCAGAGCAGAAGTAAACTTGTATTCTTGTTTGCTTTTAACCTGAAATTTTACCTGATGCTTAACACTTTTCTTTTCTTAGGAGTCAAACTTTCTTAGGAATTAAAAATAACTTTTTTCAGTGATAAATTTTCTTAGGGACAAAACTATTCTTAGGGATAAAATCTAACTCTTCTTTGAGATAAAAAAAATCATCTTAAATATTGTGATGATTAATTTTATGTATCATCTTGGAGTGTGTTTTGGGATGAGGTTAACATTTAAATTGGTGAACTTGGAGCAGATTACATGCCATATAGTGGGTGGGCCTCACCCAATCAGTTGAACACCCGAGTAGAAGAAAAAAGACCAGCCTCTCTGAGCAAAAGATAACTCACCAACAGATTGCCTTTGGACTTTCACTGACCTGTTGGCTTTCTTTCTGCAAATATGGGGCTTGCCAGCCTCCATAATTACATGAGCCAGTTCCTTTAATAAATGCCTTGCTATGTTTACACATACCCTATTGGCTATGTTTCTCTGGAGAACTCTAATTAATACAACATTCCCCAAAATAACTGAAGCATAGGCTCAATGAAAAAGAACAAGATTACATGGAATTAAAATAATTTTTCATAGAAAGGGTATTTAAGATTGGCTCATCCATTTTATGTCCAATAAATGAGAACATTACTTTTATTATTTATATATTCCAGACAGATTGAAAATATCATGATTTCAATTACGGCTTGGATGTGCGTTTTTGTTTAAAGCTGTTTCCTAATTCAGTTTCAGGTTGCATGTTTCTATTCCTTTTGACCTGTCAAGTTGTATTTCCTCTGCCTTTCATCAAGTTTTTATTTCCTTAAAAAACGGATGAGATTAGTATATATCAGCTGATAGGGTAATGGAACAGGATAGAGAATTAAGGCACTTGGGTAAATAATTAAAAGAGTTTAGTGTATAACAAAGGTTAATTCACTGGGAAAAAGATGTATTATTTAGTGTGATGCTGGCATTGCTAGTTATCCACCTGGAAGGAAATTAAATGAAATTCTAGTTTTTCTTCTGAATATTTCATATACAACCATATATTCTAAATGGATTAATGATATAATATAACAAATCAAAATAATAAAATTCTTTTAAGAAAACATAGGGTAAGCTATGTGCAATTTAAAGAAGTATCTACCTTCCAAAAGGTACAATAAATAAATAAATAAATAAACTACACGTATTTAAAGATATAAAATTATAACTATGGTCTAAAAATTTCATAAATAAAATCAACAGGCATATAATAGATTTGAAAATTCTTTTCTTTATATATTGCAAGTACGTAGGTAGGTAACTCTTATAGACTTCTTAGAAATGGCAGTTTTACCAACCAGGGAAGATTTGCATAACCAATTCACAGATGAACAAATTCAAATAATCAGCAAATATATTAAATGATGCTCAAGTTTGCAACTCATCAGAAAAATGCAAATTAATAAGATGGGAAGGGATTTTTCAGAAGCCAGTCACAGATGGCTGAGTGATGAAATTGGGGAAAGAGGGGAAAGACACTCATTCATGGTTGTGGGAAGTTTTCCATTTTGGGAAGCATTCTGTCCATATAGAAATATAAAGACCAATATGTAAGCATACGTATGTAAGGATATTTACTTCAACATTGTTTGAGGTTGAAAAAATGGGAAGTAACATAAACATGGGGCTTCCCTGGTGGTTCACATGGTAAAAATTCTTCATGCAATGCAAGAGACCAGCGTTCCATCCTTAGGTCGGGAAGATCCTCTGGAGAACGGAATGGCTACTCACTCCAGTGTTCTTGCCTGGAGAATTCCATGGATTGAGGAGCCTGGCGGACTACAGTCCATGGGATCACAAAGAGTCAAATACAACTGAGTGACTTTCACTTTCAACATGAGTATGCATCATTCATACAATCATTTAATCATTCACTTGTTCATTTATTTATCCATTTATTAAATGCCAAGCACCATTCTAGGACCTGGGGAAACATTAAGAGGATGAAACAGACAAAAATCATCACCACAGTGGACTTTGCATTCTAGAAGGGGGAAACAATGATAAATAAACATATAAGTAAAAAAGTCATATGGTCAGTTAGAGAAAGAAAGAATAGAGGAAGTAGGTTCCTGAAGGCTAGTGGATGGATTGGGGGAGGGTTGTAATTTAAATATGCTGGTCAAAATAGGCTGCACTGAGAAAATGCCATTTGAAAAATGACTTGACAGAAGTGAGAGAGAGTGATACAGGTAGGGACCTAAGGAGAGGGTGTACTAGCCTGAGGAATAGCCAGTGCCAAACACGCTGAGGTCAGAGTATGCCTGGTGAGTGATTTAGCAATCTAATTAATTGCTGTGGAGCTTCCCTGTACACTCTGTGATGTTTGGCAGTATCCCTGGCCTCTACCCAGCTAATATCAGCACCGCTCCTCTCTCCAGTGGTGAAAGCTCAAAATATCTTTAGAAATTGACAACTACCACCAAGGGGCCAAAATGGCCCCTTGTCAAGAATCTAGAGGAATAGCCAAGGTAATTGATTCAATCCACAGTGCACAATATCACGGGGCCACTGAAAAGAGTGTAGTGCCATACAGTTGGCTTGTAAGGATTTCCAAAAGATATTCTTAAAGGAGTGAGATAACATGCAAAATGATTATATGATGTGATCTAATGTTTCTAAACAACAATGACTGACACCCTCTTATCTGTGCATGCATTTAACTCCGAATGTAAATATTTATAGAATAACAATGTGAAAAGAAGATGAGAAAGGATATACATCTGTTTATTAACATGAATTATGTAGATGGGTGATAGAGTTGGAGCAGAGGAGAGGAGAAAGAAATCCAAAAACAAAAAGAATAATTGAAACCAAGAATGACACCTCGAAAGAAATGCTAGCATACATGATAGCAGCACAATTAAATGTGTTTGTGGAAAATGTGGTGGATATTTTTAAGTTTTACTCCTTAAAAAAACCTGAACTATTGCATTTCACCCTTAGTATTTAAAATTTTTTCTTCAAGAATTCTTTTCTTGAATTTTACATTACTGAAAATACATTTTTTTCTAAAACATTTTAAATAAGCAGAAAAAAGAAAACTCTAGTCATTCCAGTAGAGTACTTATACTTTTAAGCTTCATATCTGTGTATCCTGCCATTCTTTCTTAATGTACACATTGGCCAATAAAAATAAAGTTTCTACTTGATCCAATAATTAAAAAAAAAAACATAGTGTGAACAAGTTTATCTTATGCAGTATGTTTAGTAATGTAATTATATCATAGTATTCTACTTGTGGATATATCATGATTTATAAAATTATCTAATGGTAAATTCTTAAATTATTTCCTAACATTTTCAGTATAACAAACATCACAACAGTCAATATGCATTTAGATGGAACTTTTTTCTTTTAGCCTTTTTTGATAGTCTCTGAGGATAAATATTAGTTTCTCTTCCTTGAGAAATTAAGAGAAATAAACTGATATTTATTTGCTACTAAGATCCAGAGGGGACTTCCCTGGTGGCTCAGACGGTAAAGTGTCTGCCTACAATGCGGGAGACCTGGGTTCGATCCCTGAGTTGGGAAGATTCCCTGGAGAAGGAAATGGCAACCCATTCCAGTACTCTTTCCTGGAAAATCCCATGGACGGAGGAGCCTGATAGACTACAGTTCATTGCGTTGCAAAGAGTCAGACACTAGTTAACATATAATAATATATAATACAATATAATATAATCAGTTCAGTTCAGTTGCTCAGTTGTGTTCAACTCTTTGCAACTCCATGGACTGCAGCATGCCAGGCTTCCCTGTCCATCATCGACTCCCAGAGCTTGCTCAAATTCATGTCCATCAAGTCAGTGATGCCATTCAACCATCTTATCCTCTGTCATCCCCTTTTCCTCCTGCCTTCAATCTTTCCCAGCATCAGGGTCTTTTCCAAGGAGTCAGTTCTTTGCATCAGGTGGCTAAAGTATTGGAGTTTTGGTTTCAGCATAAGTCCTTCCAATGAATATTCAGGACTGATTTCCTTTAGGAAATATAATACAATATAATAGTTTAAAGAAAAAGAAGTATAATCAATGGACATGAGAAAACTTCCATGCATTGTCCCAAAAGACAAACATGAGTGATCTATTGATCATTTTTAATGTAACATTTAAAGAATATTAATGATTATTTTTATTTAACTTTTATAGCTAGTGTGAGTTCATTAAAGACGACATGAAAAGTCTTCCGTATGGTTCTTTATGCAATATGGTGTACGTCATGTTATTCACAGATAAGGAAAAGTAATCATGTGGACAGAATACTTTATTATCTTCCCTGTTAATCACTGTGAGAGACAGTTTATTTTTACTGAGTGCTCTTTTCAAAGCAGCCTGATTATATCACCCAGGCGACACCACTACAGCTCACTCAACTTGTTTAGGCATCACTGAGACAATGGGCTGCTAAATAGATTGTAAGGACATTAATTAATGTTGACCCTCTGGGAAAAACAAAATTCTTTATGAGAAGGCCAACAGATTCAAAGAACCCATGGTCTTTTTCTAAGCATCACAACCTTGCTGTTAATTAAAGCTGCATTTATGGATCTTTTCGCTTGTTGTTACCAAGATGAAGAATTAGATACATAAGGAGGGCATTCTCAATGTCCATCACAGGCCTATTTATGAGTCTTTTTGGGGCCATCACTAAAGTTGTAGAGAGAAACTGCAAGCATTAATTGACTCTTCAGTCTGCACATGAATAGTGTTTGGACTGAGTGTATATGAGTTTTAATGGCAAGAATGACATTTGCATGACATAAATTAACAGAGGCAAAATACAGCAGGCTGCTGTCTCTTTTTTCCCTTCCCTCATAACTTTATTTTCTTTTTAATGTTATAATAAATTAACTCTCTCTACAATTAGACTATGAACTCTGATAGGGTATACCAAAGTCACATCTTTCACTATTTTTATATTCTTTCCAGAATTTATAATTGAATAGACCTTACTGAGTATTTATGTAGGCCTCACGTTACCTAGATGTATGTTCATCTGTATTTTACAAATTTTTTGGATTAAAGAATGCAGTGTGGTTTTCCTGAGTGCCTTCTAAATACCACACACAATGTGTTGGAAACCACATTAAGTGAATGTTTGGAAGGTAACTGAAATGGAGTATATTTCCTTATACGAGCCACATGCTTACTGGTGTGCAATTCTCTACTCACAGCTCAAGGTCAAAAAGTAAAGCTGCAAACAATCTTAGTGATACTAACACTCTAATGCGTATGTTAGTAGTTTAAAGCTTTAAGTGTTCAACAAACAGAACTTAACTTGGTACTTAGTTGATAGAGCCCTGCAGGCTTGATGGTGATAGCTGTATTTCCTGTTGGGCAGACAGGACAGATACTATTATTATTCCTGCATCAGAGATGAAGAACAAGAGAAGCTGAAGGTCTTCTCTGAGTCTGTGTACTGAGCACCCACGTCAGAACAGAACCCCTAGTGTTTGGAACTTCATCCAAGCTGTTTCCTTCACTGTCTTGCTTTATCCTTAGGTACAGCTTTGCCTGAATCTTCTTAATGGCCTCATTTGGGGCCACTTAACCTTTTCTTTCTTATGAGTTATGTCGCCATCTCGCCACGGTCTCTGATAGAGCAGGGAGAGTTGAGGCTCCGTCAGGGAAATGGTGTGTTATATACAAAAGCCAGCCCTTGCTCACATGTTCATCAGACCACTCACTTTGATCTTATCCACACACACTCATGCACACCTACACACACATGTAGAAAGAGATAATAACTGTACTTTTCACACATTTTAGAAAATTCCCATCTTTGGACCAGAAATGTTTGGGGTATTCCAGTTCAGTTCAGTCGCTCAGTCATGTCTGACTCTTTGCAACCCCATGAATCGCAGCACGCCAGGCCTCCCTGTCCATCACCATCCCCTGGAGTTCACTCAAACTCACATCCATCGAGTCCGTGATGCCATCCAGCCATCTCATCCTCTGTCGTCCCCTTCTCCTCCTGCCCCCAATCCCTCCCAGCATCAGAGTCTTTTCCAATGAGTCAACTCTTCGCATGAGGTGGTCAAAGTACTGGAGCTTCAGTTTTAGCATCATTCCTTCCAAAGAAATCCCAGGGCTGATCTCCTTCAGAATGGACTGGTTGGATCTCCTTGCAGTCCAAGGGACTCTCAAGAGTCTTCTCCAACACCACAGTTCAAAAGCATCAATTCTTTGGCTCTCAGCCTTCTTCACAGTCCAACTCTCACATCCATACATGACCACAGGAAAAACCATAGCCTTGACTAGAAGGACCTTAGTCGGCAAAGTAATGTCTCTGCTTTTGAATATACTATCTAGATTGGTCATAACTTTTCTTCCAAGGAGTAAGCGTCTTTTAATTTCATGGCTGCAGTCACCATCTGACAGAAGGGAATAAAAAACCCGATGGGATCAGAATAAGTGAAGTGAAAACAGTATAAATCTCAGCCCAGGGGAACATGGTTCCCTCTAGATCTTCCCAAGGAAACTACACAGATATTCTCAGATTAAAGTCAAAAGTACTGTCCTGGACAGAATGGTGTCCCTCCCTCAAAATTTAGATGTTGAACACTTAATTCCCAATGTGACTGCGTTGGAGACAGGGCCTTTAAAGAGGTTGTAAGGTTAGGTGATGTCATGAATTGGGGGTCCTTCATCCAAAGAACCGGAGAAGGCAATGGCACCCTACTCCAGTACTCTTACCTGGAAAATCCCATGGACAGAGGAGCCTGGTAAGCTGCAGTCCACGGGGTTGCTAAGAGTCAGACATGACTGAGCAACCTCACTTTCAGGTTTCCTTTCATGCACTGGAGAAGGAAATGGCAACCCACTCCAGTGTTCTTGCCTGGAGAATCCCAGGTGCCGGAGTCTAGCCCCGGTGGATCCAAGGAAATTCGAAGGGTGAATGGCATAGGTGAGAAAAGCTTATTTATTTAGAAATATAAAATTAGATTAGGAAGAAATAGTGTAGTAGGAAAATTTAGTGGAGAAAAGAGGCTGAATAACTTGGTTTACGTGGAGAACTAATAAAACTTCAGGACAAGAAGTTTGCACCATCTACGTTAGGCCACCGGCGCCCATTTGAATATCGGAGAGTGCCCCGCCATGGGCTCTCTCTCTCACGGAACTTAAAAGCTGCACAAGTAAGTATACATGGCGAGCTTCCATGCCCCAGATGGGAATTCAGCCAGAAAATAGAGTAAAGAGACACAGGGGAAACCAGTCCAGCGACTGGCCCAACCTCTATTGTTGTAAAGGCTTTTTATACCTTTTTTTGTACATAGACATCAATGGATAATATAAAATTATGCAGCATCAGCAGCCCTGACTCTTATCAAAACCAGGCTTTCTTTCTGCATACCTAGTTGTATACACAAGTCTTAGATGATTTACATCATCTTCTGGCCAGAGGGCCAGTTAACATTTTACAGCCCTTTTCTGATAAGGGTTTGTCAACCAGAAGACTTATTTGTGTTGAAAATGTTGTTCTTCCCAAAGTCTAATGCCACTCTCAGAAAGCACTAAATAAAGTTACATTGTTACACAGCAAAGGCACAACAATTTACAACAAGTAAAAGGAGTACAGTGATTTATAACAAAAGAAAAGTAATTAACTCAAAAGTCTAGTGTTGTTAACGTCAAAACTACTATATTCCTTTTTCTATATCCCAATTACATTGATTAGTATCCTTCAGGTGTTAAAAGATAAAGAATATGGAAGCCTGGCAACAGTCATTGACTCAACAATGAAAACCCATCACCAATATGATTTTTAGCTCTTTAGAAAAGGCTCTGTATCTTTAAGATGCTTTAAGCTTTGTGCCTTTCTTGGTTGAGGGCTGTAAACAACTCACAAATTGTAAAAAGTCTGAGGGAACCTGTCAGGCAAGTTACAGAGCCATCAAAGGGTTTGAGCTGATGCAGGAGACTGAAGCCCTGAATTAACTTTTTTCCAGAGAATGTCAGAAGAGTGAAAAGCACAGTAATAAAGCAGGCAGACTCTGGTTTTTGGGGGTAGATGTTCAGGAAAACTCAGGGGGAACCCCTGAAGCCAGATCACGCCTTTGTGTTTCGTCAGGCTTCCTTCCTCATGACCTTTGCCATGGGCGGGATTCCTCACACTGGCTCCTGGCACCCAGGGACAGAGGAGCCTGGTGGGCTGCCATCTATGGGGTCGCACAGAGTTGGACACGACTGAAGTGACTTAGCAGCAGCAGCATCCAAAGAGCTTATGTACTTATAAGAAGAGGAAGACACACCAGGAGGCACTTACCCAGGGGAAAAGCCCTGCAAGAATTTGCAGTGGAGGTGGCTGTCTTCAGGCTAAGGAGAGAGGCCTCAGGAGAAACCAACCCTGCCAGCACCTGGATTTTGGACTTTGAGACTCTAGAACAGTGAGGAGATAACTTTCTTTGGTTGAAGCACACATTCTGTGGTATTTGTTTTCACAGCCTGAGCTGACTAATACAAATACCAGGAAAGGTTGTGAAGAATTCTTCAAAGTCCCTGAGAAACAGCACGCAGAACACCTGGTTGAATTGGAACTTGGCACCACCTTTTGTATTTCCTTCCCAGGACCATGGTTTCTAAACACAACTGCTCACAAGAGTAGCTTTTTCTCACAGAATAAAATCAGTGAAATGTCATCTAAGGAAAGCCAGGCATGTGCCTGCAAAATGATTATCATATTTTAATTACATCCTAAAAAAGAAGCACGGTTATATTGGGGATTATACAGGATCCATACCCTAGGTTTTCAGGGGGAAATAAAGAAAGATAACTCTGTCTAGGAATAAAAGAAAATTGAAGAGGCAATCTGCCTGTCTGCCAACCCTTCACCTCACAACCAAGGATGATGTTTCTCAGACTTAGTTGAATATTAGAACCACCTGAAGAGTTTAAACAAAATATTAATACCTGGATCCACCCACAAAGATTCTGACAAAATCAATCAGTGCTGTGACCTGGCCAGCAAGATTTTTAGGAACCCTCTTTGAGTCTAATGTGTATCCCAGGTTGAGACATACTGTCCCATCTTAGGAATGTCTGTTCATCTTTGTGCCCAGCCCACCTGCCCAGCACCTGCTCTTTATTCTTCCAATCAGAGGGCAACTCTGTGGGAAAAACAGTTCTGGTTAACAGCAGTGAATATTCTTTCCTGATAGCTGTATACTAAGATATATCTATATATCTTTCCTGATATCTATACAATATATAGATATCTTCATTCAAAGTTGAAATAGATAGCCAAGCATCACCAAGCATTTAAAACAACCAATATCATGAAAGACAAGGATGTAAAAAGGGAAAAGTTACCCTGGAGGAAGGAGATAACTTAGTGCAATAGACGTTTGTCATGTGTTCTTGCTGTTCTTTAGAAAGATGTTTATTTACTACTGAGCCTTAAGAGTTCCTTCTCACCCAGCTTATCCTGTGCTTACGATGAAAGCTGCGAATCAGATGCACATGAGTTTGATGTGAAAGCAGACAACAGTTCTCCTCCTCCATTTATAATGGAATATAATCATTTCCTGAAAAAGTTGGGAATATAGATACTCCCACTTATACATGTATGTATACATATATATATATATTTATGCTCTAATAAATATACTTATATCCATATTAACATGAATATAAAATATATTCCTACTGTCTAAATATTTAATTATAATGAACTCTAACTCATCTTCGTGTAATATATTTATGAAATATGATAGTCTTAATATGGTAGAAATATATACTGACCTATATTTAACATACAAACATGTAATTTGATATTCAGGGTTACTTTCAAGTAGTCTAGTGGTAGTGAGGATATGAATGTTAATTTAGAAGAAACAAGACTGACCATGGGTTGAAACTTTTGAAGTTGGATTTTGCATAGGTGGGATTTCATTATCCTATTTTTTTATAATTCAGTATAAATTTGAAATTTCTCAAATATGTTTAAAAAATATTTCCCACAAAATATGAATGTAACTTGAAAAAACTATGAAAAAAATCCTGGTAATATGATATCTAGTGTGAAATAAGAATTTGATATTCAGAAAGCACCAAATGAGTTATACACAAGGTAGAAATGAAGACATGAATGCAATAATTGAAATAATCTCATTAGATTTTCAAATGATACTCAAGGTATATGATTTTTTTTTACTTTATCCAATTTTAAGATTGAATGATAGCTACGGTATTCAAGATAATGTGGTATTAGCAGGTATAAATACAGAGATCAGTAGGATAACATAAAGAACTCAGTAACAGACCAAAACGGCCATACAAAACTAGACACATAGTCATTTGAAAGGCCTTGAGAAGGGTTCAGAGTGAATACACGATTATTTTTATATGTTTCTGTACAGTATATTTCTTAATGTGAGGTAATACTATCACATGTTGCCTTAAAAAATTAAAGGAAGGAATCTCAAAATACCCTGACAAACGATATAAGTCATTAATCCATATACTGGGACTAAGCCAATGGTGACACTTGCGAAATTCACCTGTACCTGTACCAACACATGCTCATTTTAACCATTACAATTCTAGTCAGTCTACTTGACAGTAAATCTTCACACGATCTTTTGTAAGATTAGAAATGAGGTTCCTTCTCTGACTGTATTGTTATCATTTAGCTTGATTTAGCCTTGTGTTTCGTTTTATTGTGGCTGCAATTCAACCTCTAAAAAATGACTAAAGTGTTGCTGAAGCCTCTCTAAGGAGGAATCAGAGGGAAGAGCTGGGATTCACCTGGAAAGATGGCACTGTTACTCCGTGCTCCTCACCCCACAGACAAACAAAGAAATAGATTAAATATGAGTGTTGGCTGGTTAAAGACACATGACACATTATGTTTCAAAAATATCAGTCAATTCAGTAAAATGGGCTTGTTCACACATACATCTTTTTCTCCTTAAATATGAAAGTGTATCATAAGTCAAGCCTTCATATTTCTCATAAAGACACATGCTACTCAAGGGTAGAGACAATGCTATAGAACAAAGGTGTGTGTGTTAGTCGCTCAGTCATGTCCAACTCTTTGTGACCCAGTGGACTGTAACCCACCAGGCTCCTCTGTTCATGAAATTCTCCAGGCAAGAATACTGGAGTGGGTTGCCAGTTCCTGCTCCGAGGGTATATGATTTTTAAATATGTACATATTTTAGCTGATCCTTAAATAATACATTGGAATTTATTATGTATTTTTATACATAATAATGCATATGTTTTGTATTATGTATTATTAAATAATACTATTACATAATACATCTTATATATTATGGGAATTTGGGGGGATACTCCAAGGGGAGTGAATTACTAACACACTTCTACTACTATTCTTTATCATCATCATCACATTAAAGTCTGAGAAGAGTGTTAAAGGAAAACATCTGTAATTTGTGTAATTCTTCAGCCACTGCTTAAAAAACACATGTAACCGGGGACTTCTCTGGTGGTCCAGTGGTTAGGGCTTCGCCTTCCAACGCAGGGGGTGCAGGTTCGATCCCTCGTTAGGGAGCTAGGATCCCACATGCCTTGGGGCCAAGAAACAAAACATAGAACAGAAGCAGTATAGTCACAAATTCAATAACGACTTTAAAAATGGTCCACATCAAAAAATCTTAAAAGAAATGCTTGTGACTAAATGGAAGAGTTTCTACACTTGTGTGACAGATAAATAAAATTATATTCATTGTGCGTGTGTCAGTCATTCAGTCATGTCCGACTTTTTGTGACCCCATGGACTATAGCACGCCAGGCTCCTCTGTCCATGGGATTCTCCAGGCAAGAATACTGGAGTGGGTTGCCCTGCCCTTCTCCAGGGGATCTTCCTGACCCAGGGATTGATCCCAGGTCTCCCACACTGGGGGTAGATTCTTTACCATCTGAGTCAAATCATACACTGACATGGTGAAAAAAAATTTTTTTCAATTATTCATACAGCATATTGTTGTTGAGCTCCCCTCTTTTTTGTTGTTGTTGTTAGCTGCTCTTCTAGTTATTTGGAATATGTGTTGAATATGTCAAGAAAGGATCTCTGCTGTCATGTGGCTGACATTGTAGCAGAGGAGAACAAAAAATAAATATCAAGAATTTTAAGTAAAAACTTTGTATGATGTGTACAAAGTTAACTGCTAGGAGAAAGGAAGGAAAAGTGGAGCCTTCAAAAAAATATCACCCAGGAGCCAATGGGGAGTAGCGTAGGTGTTACAAGGGTGGGGAGGTACTACAGGTTAAAGACATTTTTGTCTGTAGCCACTAGAATGAATCGACCTGCATTACTGTTACCATAAAGGGTTGTGAATGGATGTTGAATAGTTGTTGTTCTTATCTATTCATGAAAATCCAAACAAAAGGAATTTTTTTACAAACAAAATAAGGATAAATTTCAGAGGGATTTAGAGGAAGAAAACTAACATCTGTTAAATGTTTCCTGAGAATCAGAAACCGTAGAGAATTGCCTCTGTTATCTCATTTCATCCTTTTAATACAGTGAGATGTAGAAGATACTTCATTCTTTAAAAGGTTGAAAAAACTTGACTAAGTCACAGGGGAGATTGGAATATTGAACTCTCTGACTAAAAGGCTTTCTTTTACAGCCTACACTGTCCAAATGTGGTAGCCACTAGCCACGTGGAACTATTGAACCCTTGAAATGTGGCTGGTCCAAATGTTAAATACACACTGTTTCAAATATGTCATACAAAAGAAAATAGAGTTTAGGAAAATCTCATTAAGAATTAAGAATTTATTGATTATATGTTGCAATGATAGCATTTGGGAACATTCAGTTAAATAAGTTGTATTACTAAAAATTAACCTATTTCCTTTTACTTTTTAAACTGTGTTGCTAAAAATTCTAAACCTGTATATGGGATTCACTGTTTCTGTTGAACGGCTCTGTTCTATAATACCCTGGACACCTAGAGAAGGCTTTCTCGTCTCTCAAGTGGAAAAAAACAACACTTGAATTAACTAAAGAAATACTGAAAAATATCCATCTCTTTGAAGATGGGTAGCCTCTTTTTAATATAAATTTATTTATTTTAATTGGAGGTTAATTACTTTACAATATTGTATTGGTTTTGCCATACATCAACATGTATCTGCCACAGGTATACACGTGTTCCCCATCCTGAACCCCCCTCCCTCCTCCCTCCCCGTACCATCCCTCTGGGTCGTCTCAGTGCACCAGCCCCAAGCATCCAGTATCATGCATCGAACCTGGACTGGCAATTCGTTTCATATATGATATTATACATGTTTCAATGCCATTCTCCCAAATCATCCACCCTCTCCCTCTCCCACAGAGTCCAAAAGACTGTTCTATACATCTGTCTCTTTGCTGTCTCACATACAGGGTTATCATTACCATCTTTCTAAATTCCATATATATATGTGTTAGTATACTGTATTGGTGTTTTTCTTTCTGGCTTACTTCACTCTGTATAATCGGCTCCAGTTTCATCCACCTCATTAGAACTGATTCAAATGTATTCTTTTTAATGGCTGAGTAATACTCCATTGTGTATATGTAACCACAGCTTGTTATCCATTCATCTGCTGATGGACATCTAGGTTGCTTCCATGTCCTGGCTATTATAAACAGTGCTTCGATGAACACTGGGGTACATGTGTCTCTTTCAGTTCTGGTTTCCTCGGTGTGTATGCCCAGCAGTGAGATTGCTGGGTTATAAGGCAGTTCTATTTCCAGGTTTTTAAGGAATCTCCACACTGTTCTCCATAGTGGCTATACTAGTTTGCATTCCCACCAACAGTGTAAGAGGGTTCCCTTTTCTCCACACCCTCTCCAGCATTTATTGCTTGTAGATTTTTGGATCACAGCCATTCTGACTGGTGTGATATGGTACCTCATTGTGGTTTTGATTTGCATTTCTCTGATAATGAGTGATATTGAGCATCTTCTCATGTGTTTGTTAGCCATCTGTATGTCTTCTTTGGAGAAAGGTCTATTTAGTTCTTTGGCCCATTTTTTGATTGGGTTGTTTATTTTTCTGGAATTGAGCTGTAGGAGTTGCTTGTATATTTTTGAGCTTCTTATTTTTGAATTCACATACTTGCCACTAGAAAATGCAAAAATGACTTACTTAACCCTGGTGGCTCAGATGGTAAAGAAAGAAGAGTTTGATCCCTAGGTTGGTAAGATCCTCTGGAGGAGGGCATGGCAACCCACTCCAGTTTTCTTGGCTGGAGAATCCCCAGGAACAGAGGAAACTTCAGACTATAGTCCATGAGATCTCAAAGAGGTGGACACAACTGAGTGACTAAGTATAGCACAGCACAACTTCATCTACTTTATGCAAAAGGTACTTTGAAAAAAAAAAAACATATCAAAAGTAAAGTGGGGTGATTATAATCTTATCTGATATGTTGTCTTTATAATATTGTATTGTATATGTTACATCCTAATACTTAAACCTTAGCATGCTGTTTTCTTATGGTATCCGCAATTTCTGTGTCTAAAAATACTGATTTCTGAATTATTGCCCAACTATTGTGACTTCTTTCAATAATTTTCAAAGAGAAGAATCAGTCTTTCTTTATTTCCATATTTTCTTTCATTTGTCTTTTATATATTTTTCTTTTTCTAATATGTAGTTAAAGCTCAAAGTTGATATGTTATTGATTTTATGAAAGTACAGATTTGGAAAATACCAATTAGACAATAGTTATTACTGTATAACATCTGTATGATGACAGGTTGTGTGTTGGTGTTTTTTCTCATTTTCTCCTATTTGTACCTCCTCTGTCCCCTTCACTTCTCTTCTATGATGTCGTCAAACACATAGCATCAGATGAAAGGAGATTTTATCAAGAATAATGATATAGATTATTAGGATAAAATGAGTAATATTAAATAACATAACATATTTTTCTGATTTTCTATATATCTTTTGGTAACCTTTAATGTCATCCCATAAAATAATTTGGCTCTAATATTTAATAAGTAATGCATTAATTCAGTGACTAAGTAAATACTTCAGGATGAAAGAATACTAAATGATCTACATATGCCTGGAGTATATGTACTACATGATCTACGTATACATAGAGTATATGTACAGATGGAGAGAGGTTTTATATAGTACAGATGAAGAGAGGGGTTTTATTATTATCATTTATTTCTTTTTACTACTAAAACTTGAGCACTGTTGTATGTAACTAAGGGCTTCCCTTGTAGCTCAGTTGGTAAAGAATCTGCCTGTAGTACAGGAGACCTGGGTTCGACCCCTGGGTTGGGAAGATACCCTGGAGAAGCAAGTAGCAACCCACTCTAGTATCCTTGCCTGGAAAATCTCATGAACAGAGGAGCCTGGTCAGCTGCAGTCCATGGGGTTGCAAAGAGTCGGGCACAACTGAGCGACTAACACTTACTTACTTACTTCAATTCAGTTCAGTCGCTCAGTCGTGTCCGACTCTGCAACCCCATGAATCGCAGCATGCCAGGCCTCCCTGTCCATCACCATCTCCCTGAGTTCACTCAGACTCACGTCCATCGAGTCAGGGATGCCATCCAGCCATCTCATCCTCTGTCGTCCCCTTCTCCTCCTGCCCCCAATCCCTCCCAGCATCAGAGTCTTTTCCAATGAGTCAACTCTTCGTGTGAGGTGGCCAAAGTACTGGAGTTTCAGCTTTAGCATCATTCCTTCCATAGAACACCCAGGACTGATCTCCTTCAGAATGGACTGGTTGGATCTCCTTGCAGTCCAAGGGACTCTCAAGAGTCTTCTCCAACACCACAGTTCAAAAGCATCAATTCTTCAGTGCTCAGGTTTCATCACAGTCCAACTCTTGCATCCATACATGACCACAGGAAAAACCATAGCCTTGACTAGACAGACCTTAGTCGGCAGAGTAATGTCTCTGCTTTTGAATATGCTATCTAGGTTGGTCATAACTTTCCTTCCAAGGAGTAAGTGTCTTTTAATTTCATGGCTGCATTCACCATCTGCAGTGATTTTCAAGCCCCCCAAAATAAAGTCTGACACTGTTTCCACTGTTTCCCCATCTATTTCCCATGAAGTGATGGGACCAGATGCCATGATCTTCGTTTTCTGAATGTTGAGCTTTAAGCCAACTTTTGCACTCTCCTCTTTCACTTTCATCAGTGTAACTAAATACAACAAGCCTTGTTATCAAAAATTGTGACTGTGTAACTGGTAGTCATTGAATGCCAATCACCAGGTCCCTGGCTTTCTTTTCTAATCCTCATAATACCTTGAGGCTTTTACTGAAGAGAAAATGGATGCACAGAGAGAATAAACAACTTGCCCCCAGCCACACAGAAGACACTTGTTGAATCCAGCATTGAAACTCATCTCTCTCTAAAGCAAAAGCCTGCATGTGTAACCCTTGATCTCTTCAGCTTAACATGACACTCTCAAAGCTTACAAATATAAAATTGTGATGATCATATGAGAATACTTAGTAGTTTCTCTTCTAAAACACAAAAATGTTGGGAGATGGCATTTTTATCTATGTCAAAGAGCTCAAAACAAACAAGTATTTTATTTCTATATTTCCTGTTCACTTTAGTTGCCATTTCCTTATCACAGTTCAGTATCATTTCTACTTTCTGTTTTTCTCCAGTTACTTGTTGGAGTTACAAACATTCCATTCCAAATATATAACTATGTTAAGGGGGGAAAAAAAAGGCTGTTTGGCTGATAAATCTTGGGATATGTCTTGTAGATTTCATTTTCTCATTGCAAAAAGGCAATGGATGACACCCTTCATTTGTTTGTTAAGCAGAATTAGAATAAAGGCACTTTTCTTCATGACTTATCTTCATGAAGTGAGAAAACAAGGACAGTTTCCTTCATGACATGAGTGCTTAGGCCAGGGTTGTTTCTGTTTTCCTTATTTTACTCTGAGACAGAAGGCAAACTTGGTGGTGTTTAGATAGCAGAAACAAGCCCAGATCCTCTACCGCTCCTCTGTGTTTCTTCAAAAATTCTCATGATCCCACAGCGATTTCTATTTTGTTAGCAAAAAGTAATGCTGGTATCTAACTTGAACCCCTTCCAATCATTCACATGTACCATTTGAATCAATACCCCACCCAATTTATATTACATTTTCCTGCCTCCCGGGAGAAACAAAATCTTTATTTCTGTTTTTCTTTTCTTTGTTTTGTCTGTGTTCACTTAAAATACTTCCAAGGATACTTAATAATTGTTTCAAGTAGGACTCAGGATATACTTTCTCTTTTTGAAATGCCAGGAGGTATCTGTGAGAGATGGTGTAAAGTGAACGGCCTGTGAAGGAGGCAATGCTTTTAGAATCCTGTAGGGCAAGATTAAAGCCTAAATAAATATTCTGAAAATCTTTCAGGTTATTTATCATTTTCCAAGTATCCAAGAATCAAGAGTTTCTCTAAAAGGAATTTACTAAATGTTTGTTTATTTATGACTCTAGCTCTCAGTGAAATAATGGAACCATTCAACTTATCCTTTTCTGTCTTTTCAGAACCTTGCCTCTTTGTATTTAGTTTGTTTTATGTGTGTCCTTAAATTGCCTCCTTATCACCACTTTTTGACTTTAGGCATCACGATTCTTTCTTACCTTAAACAAACAATGAATTACCTAACTACAAAACCTTAACTTTATTTCTCGTCTAAATATTATTGTTTTTAATTATATTTTATCTCAAATTAACATTTTCCACACATTGTGGGACATGTATGGATATAAGAGTTGGACCGTGAAGGCTGAGCTGTGAAGAACTGATGCTTTTGAACTGTGGTGTTGGAGAAGACTCTTGAGAATCCCTTGGCCTGCAAGAAGATCAAGTTAGTCAATCCTAAAAGAAATCAATGCTGAATATTCATTGGAAGGACTGATGCTGAAGCTGAAACTCCAATACTTCGGCCACTTGAAAAGAAGAGGTGACTCATTGGAAAAGACTCTGATACTGGGCAATATAGAGAGAAGGAGAAGAAGGGGATGACAAAGGACAAGATGTTTGGATGGCATCACCAACTAACTGGATATGAGTTTGAGCAAGCTCCAGGAGAAGCCTGGTGAAGGACAGGGAAGCCTGGTGTGCTGCAGACATGGGGTCACAAAGAGTTGGACACAATTGAGAACCTGAACAGCAACACATTGTTTGTATCCTCTACTTCAATACACACATCTTTGGTGTCCTGCAATCTGTTTTCTACAGTCTCCCCAAAATATTTTTTCTTGGGACTTCCTAGTTGTCCAGTGTTAAGACTCTGCCCTTCCAATGCAGGGGGTGCAGGTTCGATCCCTGGTTGGGTAACTAAGAGTCCACATGTAGCATTGTGCAGTATGAAAATGTATGTATGTATGTATGTATATATATACACACATATATATACACATATATATATATTTCTTCAATGTATAATTATTGGTCACTGACTCTTGGTCACTGATCTAAAACTGTAGAGATATTGTTCATCAAATACATTCCTGACCCTCATTAAGCATGTATTCTAGCTGTCTTTGAGGACTTCATTAATTTCATAATCATAATGATTCTTATACTGCTGCATTTGACACTACTGATCAATCCACCTGTTCTTCCCAGATGGTGCTAGTGGGAAAGAACCCACCTGCCAATGCAGGAGACTCAAGAGACATGGGTTTGATGCCTGGGTCAGGAAGATCCCTTGGAGAAGGGCATGGCCGCCCACTCCAGTCTTCTTCCTTGGAGAATCTCATGGACAGAAGAGCCTGGTGGGCTACAGTCCATGGGGTTGCAAAGAGGTGGACACAACTGAAGTGACTTAGCACACTCATGATCAATCCACACCTTCTTAAAGTATCCATCCATGTTTTCAGTATAGTGTATGTGATTTTTCCCCCTAGTGCTATATTTGTATTTTATGCTTTTTCTTTCTCCTTTTAGGAACTATTTGTGCATCTCAACCAATATTCTGACTTTTACCTTTTTATATCTTTTCCTACACATTTTGCTTGAATTTTTATTTTCTTAGCACTCAAAATTTGCTCATCTCCCCGTGTATGTAACCCTTATTTCCACATCCTCATCCCATATTTTTAGTTGCTAGTATCTTCAACTCCATATTCAAACTCATACTTACCTTCCTTTAGGAAAGAATTTCCTAATCCTGATCTTACTGTTTCTGTTATTAAAATTATCATTATTAACACTATTATCATTATTAACATTATTAACTAATTCTCTCTGAATTTCAATCTGTTACTTCTTCATTCCCAACTTACATGCTTTTGTTTCCTTGCTTCTCCATCTCTGCCATCTTAGTAACTCCTGAACGGTTGCACATGTCCAGCCAACTCATTTTTGTGCAAGTATTCTCCTAAACCAGGCCACTCTTCATGTGGATGCACGGTTAATATTTCTAAACGATAACACCAAACCAGAGGCTCTTCACTACCTTTTAATTTGGTTTTAAGGGCTTCCTATGTTCTTCCCCAAAGAAAAGCTTTGATTTCATCTCCTATTCTTCTACAAAGTCTGTGTACTTGTTCCTAGAATATGCTTTGGGTGTTAACAAATGTCAACATTTGGCTATATCATTGTTTTAGTATGACTTGTAAGTTTGTGTCGATGGTGAACATAATGAATTGCTTTGAAAGAATCAAGGGAAACAGCCAGATAATGTCAGGTTTTTGTTTATCTGGCTAGATTGTGTTTACTGCTGACTAGAGCTGTGGGTGTCAGAAGGTAAAGTTTTCCTCTGGCATCCTGGTTTTGTCTCCCTTGCTGTGTTTCGAAGGTCCAAACTTCTTAAATAAGGTCTGAGAGATGACACTCTTTCGCTACAGTTCCCTGTTATTATGTAGGAGCCCTAGTGATGAGATGATGGGATGGAAAGGTGCCAAGTGTCAGGTCAGGGGAATGGAATCATCCTCCAATCTTGTGATTTGATCTCAGTCTTCTAGCGTGTCTGCATCCTTTCACTGTAACTTTCATAAGTACTTTCCACTTCTTACCCTACCCCACCCCAGAAGCCTTAGGTGAGATAGGAAATCATTAAGAAAAATAGGCACACTTTCAGATGGCTACTTTTTCCTCTCTCCTTGTAAGAAGTAGAAGGGATTTTTTTTTCTAATCTTCACCATGAGAACGTGGTAGGGCTCCTACCAAGTAATGTTATAGGGGTGCTCCCAAAGACTGGTCCCTTGGATTTCATATCCCTCAGGTTTTTCCACACTGAGCCTCCAGCAGTTTGTTAATGACAACTTACTTTGTCCTTACCTAGTATGGCTGTTGTTTACTTGCTCAGTCATGTCTGACTGACTCTTTTATGACCCCATGAACTGTAGCCCACCAGACTCTACTGTCCATGGGATTTCCCAGGGAATACTAGAGTGGGTCGCCATTTCATTCGAGTGTCTTCCCCACCCAGAGACTGAGCCCAAGTCTCCTTCATTGAGCCACCTGGAAAGCCAAATGCTGACTCCAGTCATAGTTCCTTTTCCCAGGTTTTGCTTTGATAAGTTTTGCTCTCTATATATGCCCATCAATTTGGGGGAAGCAGTTTTCCCTGTGTTTTCTCTTCTTAAAGGATCTAAGAAGAGTTTTTGATTTTTGACTGTTGGGAAGATGAAACCAATGCTTTCCAAGCTCCTTACATGCTGGACTGGAAACCAGAAATCTTCCCCCACATTTGTCTTCTTTCCTCCTTTTTTTTTTTTTTTTTTTTTTTGGTGATCTTTTCCCACCCCTGTACAACCTCCTTTGCCTATGACATCTCTGCTGTATACTTTGGTGGTGGTGGTGGTAGTTTAGTCACTAAGCCATGTCTGACTCTTGTGACCCCATGGACTGTAGCCTGCCAGGCTCCTCTGTCCATGGGATTCTCCAGAGAAGAAGACTGGAGTGGGTTTCCATTTCCTTCTCCAGGGAATCTTCCAAACCCAGGAATCGAACCCTGGTCTCCTCTATTGCAGGCAAATTCTTTATTGACTGAGCTACAAGAGAAGCACTCATAAACATTCTCTAATATTCTAATATAATGAATCATTGGAAAAGACCCTGATACTAGGAAAGATTGAAGGCAGGAGGAAAAGGGGATGAGATGATGAGATGATCGGATGGCATCACCAATTTAATGGACCTGAGTTTGACCAGACTCTGGAAGACAGTGAAGGATAGGGAAGCCTGGCATGCTGCAATCCAAGGGGTCACAAAGAGTTGGACATGACTGAGTGACTGGATAACAACATAATGAATCATCTTTTATGGTCTCTTTCTGTATCCACTGATTTTAAGACATCTGTTATCTGTTGAACTACATAGCAGTTACTATCTATATTAATATTTGGTATTATATGCTCACGTGTAGGGTCTCATTCAGTCTTTACCACAACCTCTTGAGGCTAAAGTACCTACTGTAATTATCTCTTATTGCTTTTCCATCCTGAAGAATTTTAATAGGCTGCTCAAGGTTACATACCTAATAAGTGGAAAAGTCAGAATTTGAATCAAGATGTCTAGCACCTGCAGGCTTAACTAGTTTACAATCCAGCCCAGGTTCTGCTCCTTATTTGTTTATTAAAATAATATAATAAGATTATAAAGATTATAAAGATAAATATAAAGATAAATTTTTATAAAGATAAATATTCTTCTGTTCTTATTTGCTTCCTGTACCCTTTCAGGCAATAGATCAAATCATTTCTTACTATATATCACTTACCTAAAGAAAAGGGTTTATAAGTTAATTAGCTTCCTTTGTAATCTTAATTTGGCAAATGAAACCATGTCACAGAAATACTATTAAACCAATACATGTTTCCAAAGGCATTTTTATAGGAAAAAGCACTAAAGACATAATTCAGGGTTCTTCTTTGAGGATTAAGAAACTCTGAGTCCTTTGAAATTCCTAGACTTATAGGAAGTACCAGCCAGTTCCATTCATATATCATCTTCATGTGATTGAGACATTTTTGCTGCTGAGCATATTAGAAACTTCAAAAGAAGTCAAATCTACCCTATGTCAGCATGTCACAACTAGAAGCTTCATTTTTATATCAGAGCACCAGATCCTGAGGGGGAAAGTTTATAGCACTCAATTTGGTAATAGAGAGTAGTGCTGAAATGAGACATTCTGCTGGAAAGTGGAGTTTTAAAAAAATAGGTAATAATGACTCTCAAGAGAATAATGCCTAAAGAATAAACTGTTGGAAAAGGTGAAAATGAAGAAATGTCAAAAATATTCAGTGCATAGCTCTTCAGGAAGTGATGCAGTGACAGTGTCTATTAAATACTATGAGCAGATTTCACTTGACTTGAGAGGCACCATATCTGTGGTTGCCATTTTGACACCTTTGAGGAAACTTTTGTTCTCTCTCTGAGTATGTTTCTATTTCACAGGCTTTAAAACTTGCAGATGCAAGTAGCTAGCACCTTGAACATCTGGTGTGGGGAGGGAATGAAAGTACATAAAGAGATTGAGGGCATTTCAACTGTTAGTCCTATGTACCTTCTATTTTAGAGTGAGAGACAGGTAGAAATTATAGAGGATATGGAGCCAAACAAAGTAAGTCTGACTTTGAGGAAGGGAGAGAGAGACATATTGCATTTAAAAAAGAAAGAAAGAAAAAAAACCATTAGCCTATTTTATGAACAAGAAAAAAAAAAGATGAAAATTGCCTACAATTTAAAGCAGGGAGTGAATTCAGAACACTTGAAGTGAGAAATTGTCTTTTATGATTTGACCCTAGTGCAAATGAGTATCATTCTGCTGAGGGCACTGGAGCTTTAAAAATGCAGCTTTCTTTTAAAAGTATTAGCTGTCTATTTTAAAGAGACATGTCAAATATATTACCTTATGGCATAATAACTCAATGAAACATTTTCAAAAACTCAAAATTATAGCTAATAACATCTATAAGATAAATTAGAATCTTTGCTTTCTGCAGACATCAAAGTTTAAAAAGAATGTTCATGAAGCATGGTGATGGATTCTGAATATGGCTAGTGTATTTTGGCCTCTAATGTCAAGAAACAGGAATGATTTGAACAAAATATACTTTGATGATGAATTTGCCCTATTTGACACTAAGGCAGTTTTTTAAACCAGGTGTGACTCTTTAAAGTTTTTAAGGTAAAGAATTTAACATTAACGAGAAATTTCTGCCCAGTTTTTATTTTAGCTAGTTAAGATGTGAAATATAAAAGCTATACCCTTAGAATTTTAAGAATTTGTAATCATTAGTCTGGTATAAGAAAAATTGAAATGTTAAACTGAAAAGGTATAGAAAATATCAGGAGGCATAGCATCTGAGGAGAGGAAAAATTCAGATAATATTTAATGAATGCCCATGTTCTACAGTATTACATGTAGTAATGTTTTAGATTTTACAAGCTTAATTGGATCCATTCTGATCTATTATATCAGAGTTAAGTAGCTTGTTAAATGCCCAGTAGAAAGTTATGAAATAGTTCAAAATCAAATTAATGAACAAAACAGTCCCCTTCTGTGGAAATCTGTCCCATGAATGAATGCTTGATCATGCCACACAGTTACATTTAAATAATGCTGGTTTAATGATTTACTGTTAAATTCTAACTATGTTGTGGTAATTGGAAATTTTCAGCTTTATTTTCTGCTTTAACAAGTTCTGAACTTTGTGAAGGAGGCTGGATTGACCTCCCCAAGGATTTTTCCAGATATAAATAGGTAGCTCTCAATGAAGCAACTGAAAGTTTATAAATGTATGAAAGCATGTCTAGTCTGAGCTTGCTAGATAAAGAACAAGTCTATTTCTGAAAGTATAATTCAATGTAACATTTTATAATTTTGTGATAGAGTACCTAGTTTTCAGAGAATTTATACATTTCTATTAATAATTTTAAGAGGCTTAGCAACTTTTCACCTTTATGATTCTCCGGTGGGGTGGGGGGAGGGGGTGGAACATAGCATTGCAACAAGTCTATTTCACTTGCAAAGTCAAACTTAGATATGCTTGAGTTCCAGAATTTAAAATCCCCAAAGACCAAATTTGCAATGGTGGCTTCTAAATTGCTATGCACAGTTTTGCAATCTTAAATTTTTAAATGGATAAAATTTTACATTTATAGGCACAAATACATCCCACGGGAATTGACTTTCTGATTTGGTAAGACCAAAACTGAATATGCAAATCAGAAGAGGCTAGGTGGGGTGTGCTCTGAAAGCTCACCCAGAGTCCCCTAACTAATAATTGGAATTGCTGCCTTTGATGTCGAACCTTATGTGACATTGTTTATCTTGTACTGAAATAATATATACTTCGGTGGAATGCTGGATTATCATCATTCCCAGCGAATTCGTTTTTTGTTTTTTTTTTTTTTTTTTTTTTACACTAAGTTCCACGATATAACCCTAAAATACACACAGCAGATTGTCCTACATTCTTTTCGTTCATATTATATCTTTGATAAACTGCTTTTCAGTAGTTGCTGTAAGAAAAAGTTAAGTACCTGGGAAAATAAATGTGGAATGAGGAGTGAAGGTGATTTTGTTCAATCTGATTTCAAGGTTTGAGAACGTGCGCAGTGCCCAGTGGAAGCACACTCAGACAGAACGTTAACTGCGTATTTAAGAGTGAAATGAACTTTTTCGGTTGTATGTTTTAGTTTTGAAATGCCTGTAATATTGTTAGATACCAATAAATACTAAGTTGTTTGCACTGAAGTACTTAATAAACAAAATTGAGATGTAACTTCCCACTTGAGGTGCCATGAAAAGAGGTATTGAGGCACTAAGGAAGCTGTAGTCTAAGTCACTCTAGAAGCAAGTAGGCAAAGACCAAGAATGGAGAACTTGGTTAGAATGAATTCAGGTTTCTGGGCAAGCTTAAAACTTACATTTTAAACTACATACTATATGATTAAAACTATTCAAGAGAACCGTCTGAATTAGTGAAGTTTCAGTGTATTTTTGTAGTTAGAAGAATAATTTATTATAAGACCAGTTTTAAATGAGAGTTCCCAACTTTGTAAAACAGATTAAATTCATGTCAATGAACACAAATACTTTTTGCCCCACTGCCCTAAATATTTAACCTTCAGCATCGTGTTAGCATTAAACATGGAAAGAAATATATTTGATGTCTGAGTTAAACATAATTTGCTTTCGTGAGATCAAAGTTCATCAATCTCATTATGTATGTCGTACTATTTAAGAGCTAAAGTATGAAATGTGGAATCATTTTATAAAAAGATTGTGTGCTTGTGCTCAGTTGCTCAGTTGTGTCTGACTCTGTGTGACCCCATGGATTGTAGCCACCAAGCATCTCTGTCCACAGGGTTTCTTCAGGCAAGAACACTGGAGTGGGTTGCCATGCTTTCCTCCAGGGGATCTTCCCAACCCAGGGATTGAACGTAGGTCTCCTGCATTGAAGGTGGATTCTTTACCATCTGAGCCACCAGGGAAGCCCATATTGTCAAATTAGGTTTGCTAATATTTTGTTGAGGATGTTTGCATCTATGTTCATTGGTGATCTTGGCCTATAATTTTCTTTTTTTGTGCTGTCTTTGCCTGGCTTTGGTACCAGGATTATGGTGGCCTCATAGAATGAGATTGAGAATGTTCCTTCCTCTGCAATTTTTTTTTTTTTAATAGTTTCAGAAGGACCCGTGTTAACACTTCTCTAAATGTTTGATCAAATTTGCCTGTGAAGCCATCTGGTCCTGGAATTTCATTTGTTGGGAGGTTTTTTTTTTTGTTTTTTTTTTCCTTTTTTTTTTTTTTTTTTTAAATCTTTAATTCTTACATGCATTCCCAAACATGAACCCTCCTCCCACCTCCCTCCCCATAACATCTTTCTGGGTCATCCCCATGCACCATCCCCAAGCATGCTGCATCCTGCGTCAGACATAGACTGGCGATTCAATTCACATGATAGTATACATGTTAGAATGTCATTCTCCCAAATCATCCCACCCTCTCCCTCTCCCTCTGAGTCCAAAAGTCCGTTATACACATCTGTGTCTCTTTCCCTGTCTTGCATACAGGGTCGTCATTGCCATCTTCCTAAATTCCATATATATGTGTTAGTATACTGTATTGGTGTTTTTCTTTCTGGCTTACTTCACTCTGTATAATTGGCTCCAGTTTCATCCATCTCATCAGAACTGATTCCAATGAATTCTTTTTAACGGCTGAGTAATACTCCATTGTGTATATGTACCACAGCTTTCTTATCCATTCATCTGCTGATGGACATCTAGGTTGTTTCCATGTCCTGGCTATTATAAACAGTGCTGCGATGAACATTGGGGTACATGTGTCTCTTTCAATTCTGGTTTCCTCGGTGTGTATGCCCAGAAGTGGGATTGCTGGGTCATAAGGTAGTTCTATTTGCAATTTTTTAAGGAATCTCCACACTGTTTTCCATAGTGGCTGTACTAGTTTGCATTCCCACCAACAGTGTAGGAGGGTTCCCTTTTCTCCACACCCTCGCCAGCATTTATTGCTTGCAGATTTTTGGATCGCAGCCATTCTGACTGGTGTGAAGTGGTACCTCATTGTGGTTTTGATTTGCATTTCTCTAATAATGAGTGATGTTGAGCATCTTTTCATGTGTTTGTTAGCCATCCGTATGTCTTCTTTGGAGAAATGTCTATTTAGTTCTTTGGCCCATTTTTTGATTGGGTCGTTTATTTTTCTGGAGTTGAGCTGCAGAAGTTGCTTGTATATTTTTGAGATTAGTTGTTTGTCAGTTGCTTCATTTGCTATTATTTTCTCCCATTCAGAAGGCTGTCTTTTCACCTTGCTTATATTTTCCTTTGTTGTGCAGAAGCTTTTAATTTTAATTAGATCCCATTTGTTTATTTTTGCTTTTATTTCCAGAATTCTGGGAGGTGGATCATAGAGGATCCTGCTGTGATTTATGTCTGAGGTACTGGCACAAAGACAGACATATAGATCAATGGAACAAAATAGAAAGCCCAGAGATAAATCCACACACATATGGACACCTTATCTTTGACAAAGGAGGCAAGAATATACAATGGAGTAAAGACAATCTCTTTAACAAGTGGTGCTGGGAAAACTGGTCAACCACTTGTAAAAGAATGAAACTAGATCACTTTCTAACACCGCACACAAAAATAAACTCAAAATGGATTAAAGATCTAAATGTAAGATCAGAAACTATAAAACTCCTAGAGGAGAACATAGGCAAAACACTCTCAGACATAAATCACAGCAGGATCCTCTATGATCCACCTCCCAGAATGTTGGGAGTTTTAAAATCAGTTTCTATTTCAGTACTTGCAATTGACCTTTTCATATCTTCTGTTTCTTCCTGGTTCAGTCTTAGGAGATTGTACCTTTCAAATAATTTGTCCATTTTATCAGTATGTAGACTGAGCAACTTCGCTTTCACTTTTCACTTTCATGCATTGGAGAAGGAAATGGCAACCCACTCCAGTGTTCTTGCCTGGAGAATCCCAGGGACGGGGGAGCCTGGTGGGCTGCCGTCTATGGGGTCGCACAGAGTCAGACATGACTGAAGCAACTTAGCAGCAGCAGCAGCAGCAGGTGCTTAATAGTAGTGTTTTATGGGTGTTTATTTTAGCAATGTCCACTGTAATTTGTAATTTGTCCTTTTTCATTTCTAATTTTACTGACTTGAGCTCTCTCCCATGTTTTATTGAAAAAGCTTTATCAATTTTATTTTTTTCAGAGAACCAGCTTTTAGTTTCATTCATCTTTTCTATTGTTTTCTTCATCTGTTTTTAATTTATTTCTGCTTGGATCTTTAAGATTTCTTTCCTTCTACTAGTGGTGGATTTTGCTCTCTTTTCTCCAGTTGCTTTAGGCGTAAGGTTGGGTTGTTTGAGATCATTCTTTCTCCTGAGGTTAGACTATTACTATGAAACTCCCTGTTAGAACTGCTCCTGCTGCATCCCACAGGTTTTGGATCATCGTGCTTCTGTTTTCATTTGTCTCCAGGTATTTTCTTTCCTCTTTATTTTTCTCAACGATCCACTGGTTGTTTAGTAGCACATTGTTTAGCCTCCACATGTTTGGTTGTTTTTTTTATAACAGCTTTTTTTTCCCCGTTGAGTTTTAATCTCATAGTGTTGTGAGAAAATATGCTTGATAACGATTTCAATTCTCCTGAATTTAAGAATTTTTAAATTTTAAATTTGCTCACTTTGTGACCCAGTGTGTGATCAGTCCTGGGAAATGTTCCATGTATCTTGAAAATGTGTATTCTCCTGCTGTCAGATGAAATGTTCTATAAATATCAAGTGTCTCTGCTTATAATGGGTGTGTTAAGGCCTGTGTTTCCTCTTGATTTTCTGTCCAGATGATCTGACCATTGATGAAACTGGGGTTTAAGGTCCCCCACTGTTCTGTGTTACTGAGTTTCTCCTTTAATGCATATTAACATGTGCCTTGTATATTGAGGTTCTCCTATGTTGGGGGCATAAATATTTACAATAGTTATACCTTCTTAGACTGATCCCTTGATCATTATGTAGTGTCCTTTTTTGTCTCTTATAACAGTCTTTAAAGTCTATTTTGTCTTAGTATTCCTATTCCAGCTTTCCTCTGAATTCCATTTGCATGGAATATGTTTTTCCATCCTCTCACTTTCAGTCTGTTTGTATCCCTAGATCTGGAGTGGGAGGTCTGTTATAGACAGCATACATACAGGCCTTGCTTTTTTATCCATTATCCAGTGTATGCCCTTTGCTTAAAGCATTTAAACATTTAACCTGTTTACATTTAAGGTAAGTATTGATATGTATGTTTCTATCACCATTTTCTTAATTGTTTTGGGTGTTAGGGAAGTTTTCAGCTATTGATAATCTTTAATTCCTTTATCATTTTTATCACCTCCTTTTTGAACTTGGTGCCTAGCAGACTGGAAAGGCCTGTTTCATTGTTTCTTCTTTCAGGGGATTTTTCCTGTCTCAGTTCAGTTCAGTTCAGTCACTCAGTCGTGTCCGACTCCTTGCGACCCCATGAATCACAGCACGCCAGGCCTCCCTGTCCATCACCATCTCCAGGAGTTCACTCAAACTCATGTCCATCGAGTCGGTGATGTCATCCAGCCATCTCATCCTCTGTCATCCCCTTCTCCTCCTGCCCCCAATCCCTCCCAGCATCAAGGTCTTTTCCAATGAGTCAACTCTTCGCATGAGGTAGCCAAAGTACTGGAGTTTCAGCTTCAGCATCATTCCTTCCAAAGAAATCCCAGGGCTGATCTCCTTCAGAATGGACTGGTTGAGTCTCCCTGCAGTCCAAGTAACTCTCAAGAGTCTTCTTCAACACCACAGTTCAAAAGCATCAATTCTTCGGCGCTCAGCCTTCTTCACAGTCCAACTCTCACATCCATCCATGACCACTGGAAAAACCATAGCCTTGCCTATTTAGTTGGAAATAGTTCCTTCACTTTTACTTTTCTCAAATTTCTCTGTCTCTGTAAATTCAGGAGAAACAGTTAACTACTGTGGTCCTGAAGGGCTGTTTTTATGTGCGACCATCCCTGTGCAGACTGTGAGTCCAATATTTTGGGTGCAAGCACTGTTTACAAGTCATGACAGGCATACATCCAAAGGGTATGCTGGCTGTTATCCTTTGATAGGGGGTGTAGCTGGTGTTGTGGTGACAAAAGCCTTGTCTGAAGTTGTGTCGGACCTCTTTGATGTGTGGCTGTCACAGACCTGTCAGGGATGGGGTCTGCTTCCCAGTTGTTTGAGTAGAGGCCCTGAGGGTCAGGTTTGATAAGGGCCTGTTGCTCGTGTGTGTGTTCTGTCCCCAGGAAGGTGAGCACGAGTGCAAGTGAGCCCTGTGTGCTCACAGAGAGCCTGTGCACTGAGTGACCATGCAGGGGTCCTCAGTTCTACCCAGAAACAGCCCAAATGCTGCATCCCTTTCTCCATTTTGTTTATACAAGACATAATGCCAGGCTGGTGGTAGGGCCTGAGGTGTGGCTATGGGGATTGAGGTGGTTGTGCTGCCTCTTAGAAACTGGGCTGCCTATATGGCAGGACTCTCCCAGGACCTATCTGCTCAGATCCAGCTCCAAGCTGTGGTGTGAGGTAGGCAGGACTGGAATACTCCATTTGGAAAGGGATCCCAGCATGCTTCACCCTAGGGGCTGTCTGCAGAGTACATGGGATTCTGTGATACAGCCCACCACCCAGTGTGTTCACCAACAAAGTGGCTGCTGCTGGACCCACCCCCATGGTGGGAACACTGATAATGGGCTAACATACCAGCCACAGCCACACCACGTGCTCACTCACAAAGCCTGCAACCAGAGTTGCTCCCTGCTGAGAGCATGCCTACAGTGAGGCTCCTATGACAGAGCTGCACCACCTCATGCATGAGCTAACAATGGCAGCCCAGACAGTTAGCATTAATTTACCTTATTTGGAACTAGATCAAGTCTATTTCTTTACATCCACTATGTTTTCAGTAAAGTCTTAACTATATAAAAGAGTAATTATTTAAGCTAATTATAAGTCATCAAGGATGTAAAATGTAATAAGATGAGGGAAAGCTTCGATGTTCTTATTTAATCAAAATAGCATAGAGTTAAAGAATGCATGTTCTTAATGAATAAGTCGCAGTTCTTAGTAGGTTTGACAGATGAAGCGTAGGTATACCTTGGTTGTGCATGCCACATATATGTCTTCATTTTCCAAATAAGAAAACAAGCAAGTGACATCTGTGCAATGAAATGTGAAAGAAAACTGTTTCATTTTTGGATTAAAATCTTGTGTACAATTTTCCTAATCCAGTACTTGCTAGCGCATAAAATAAATTTCATAGAACATTGAAGATAGAAGACCATTCACAGATGTAATAGGGAAACATTTCGAATTATTTCCAGTACCACTCTTTTCTAAACAAACACTTTATTTACTTCTTTGGCTGCATCAGGTCTTAGTCGTGGCATGCAGAATCTTAGTTCCCTGACAAGGGATCAAACCCAGTCCCCTGGCTGGGAAGCCCATTTCTTAACCACTGGACCATCAGGGAATTCCCACCACTCTTTTGTATTGAGGAGAATCTTGCTGCAGTAACTCATACTTCATGTTTCTTGGTTATTTTTCTTGGATAAGATTTTTTTCTTTATTTTGCCAGATATTAAAGGGTCCTTAATGAAGAGAAATACTTTCAGAAAGGAATAGGTTTTTTTAAATATATACAAGTCACTTTCAGTTTCTCATCTGACATGTAAGTCATTTGGAAGTCATTATTACTATCCTCCTAACAAGATAAAAAGCTGAATAAACTAAAAATCAACAGCTCTTTTAGATCTGTTAGAGAATTGATGTCAAAGGCAAACCACTGCCTCCAAATTGGGGACAAATAGGAGAAACAGAATCATAGCTTCCTGAAGCACAAGCTCAAGAGCAGAAACCTCTGCAGGAATCAGAACTGGGGGAGGAAGTTCCAATTCCTAACTGACGAAGTGCTCTGGGCTCAATGTGCACTGGGCTTCCCAGGTGTTCAGTGGAAAAGAATCTGCCTACCAATGTAGGAGACGCAGTTTCAATTTCTGGGCCAGGAAAATCCCTTGGAGCAGGAGATAGCAACCCACTCCAGTATTCTTGCCTAGGAAATCCCATGGACAGAGGAGCCTCATGGGCTACAGTCCACAGAGTTGCAAAAGAGTTGGAGATGACTTAGCAACTAAACAACAACAATGTGCACCCATTTGAGAGATTAAAAAATCCTGGGGGAGATTCAGTGTTAGAGGTCCTCACGCTTGTTTACGTTTTAACTTCAGGAGCCCTACCATTTCTCATAGTAAAGATCAGAGAAAACTCCTCTCTGCTTTGAGCTGGTGGAGGAGAAAAGTCGCCATTTATCCAGAACAGTCTGTTCTCTCTAACAAGACTTGCCCTCAATAGAGGACACGAATCAGTATTACCTATTACAGTAGCTAAAATCCAAGTCACTGATAACCCCAAATGCAGATAAGAATGAGAAGAAATGGGAACTCTCATTCATTGCTGGTGGGACTGCCAACTTTGGAAAATAGATTGTCCGTTTCATACAAAACTAAACCTAGTCTTACTGTAAGATCCAGCTGTTGTGTACCTTGGTGTATGTACAAATGAGAACTTCTGTCCACACAACACTTACACACTAATGCTTATAAAAACTTTATTCACATTTGCTAAAGCTGAGAAGAAACCAGGATGTCCTTCATAGGTGAATAGATACAAAAACTGTGGTGCATGCATATAAGGAAATGTTATCCAGTGATGATAACAAATGAGCTAGCGAGTCACAAATGGAAACAGAAAAACCTTAAATGGTACATATTGCTAACTGAAAGAAGCTAATCTAAAAAGACTATGTACTGTATGACTCCAACTATATCACATTCTGGAAAAGGCATACTGTTAACTCACAATTTGTTATTTACACACGTATTTCTCACTAAAAATACTGAGAAATCCACAAGAAAAAATACTTGTAACTAAAGAATGTTTTAATAGACTTCATTTAGAACTATAAAGAAATAATTAATCTGAGGAAGTATTTATATATATATATATGCATTTCATTCTTCCCTAGTAAAAGCCACAGAGAGGGTAGTAACTGTGATGCATTTTGATGATATCTGCAGAAAAAGAAAATCCAGTTGTGTTTAAATTGAGAGATCGTTCACATCCTAATGTAGTTGAGAAGTTATCTATTGTTCAGAAAAATAACAAGGTAAATTTCAGAATTACATTTCACTTTGCAGTTCTTGCCTACCATTCACTGCTACTTTGGTCAGTGTGAGAATTGGAACAACCAAAAATAACATACAGTATCAATCAGTCCCAACACCCTCCACACCTGTTCTACATGCAGCATACGAAATATTTTATTTGCTTGAAACTGACAGACAAGTTTGAGCAATGTAGAAGAAAAGGAATATACTTTCAGAGTCAATGAAATATTTGATCATCTTTATGCAAAAGTCACATACCAAGGTGAATTTTGTGAATTACATAATCATGGTGACACTCTTTTTAATGTTGGTTTAAAGAAGTCAATATTGTTGATATATGATTGACAGAAAGTGAGTTGTGTTTAATTTTCTCTGTGCATGCCTGTGTGTGTTTGGGGAAAACTGAGATTCACACACGATTTAAATCTATTCTACATCATGCTACAAAATAAATCATTTCACTAAATAAAAATTGTTTATCTGTTTCAAGGTAGTGGTCAACACTTCCTGTTTGTCAACTCATCTGGCCCCAAAGAAGGATACACTGCAAGAATCACCACGTCCCAATACTTCCCAGCAAGCCTCGGAATGTGTGCTGTTCGGTTCTGGTTCTATATGGTTGATCCCAGGAGCACAGGAGTCTTAAAGGTACAAAGAGAAGACAGAGATTTGCCTTTCACTGACATATTCAGAGCACGGGTTTAAACATTTCCCTCTTTTTTTGATAGCCAGACAACACCAATCCTGATCTATTAATTTCTCATTTCTTTCTGGGGCAATGGGACTTTGGCAAGCAGTTCTATCATTCATCTTAATCTCATTCAAGATTATCCCATTCATGGCTGCCACCTGAACTCAATTATGGTGCATGCTATTTAAAAGATTATCTACAGATGAAAGGTTATGGGCACATTCTACATGTATCTTCTAATAACAACTTAGATAGGAACAATAAAGAAATGTGACAAGAGGGATAGTAATGGAGAGGATTCTCTTCCCCAAAGTAAAAGCAAAGCACACTTAAGATTATAAGTATATTATCAGCTCACACTGAAAACAATGTGCCTGCTTTATTTTTAACTAGTTGAATATAAGAATCTACACCAAATGCTAATGTCTTTAAATAAACAAGTTGCTGCATCTATACTTCTTATAGGAAAGATGAATAAATGAAATTTTCACTTGTTAGGAGCCAATTTTGAAAGCTTAATTTCTAATGAAAAGATTGTGTATCAGAACACAACATGTAGTGATATTGCCTTGAAATTATGCAGTCATCTGTTGTTGGGATAAATATACAATTTGGAATTTTTTGTCATTATCTCAAACATTGTCCCTTGTAAATAATAACAGCTATTATTAAGTGATTCCCATCTTTCTGGCTATTTATTTTAACTTTATATGTGTTAGTAGTTTTAATTCTCACATTGACCTAAAGAGGTAGTGTTTAACTTTCCCAAAATTTTCAGTAAAGGAACTGAACTCAAAGTGGCTTAATAACTTTTCCATGATTACACAATTGACCAGAAATCTGATTTCAAAAATCTGACAGCATTGTTGCTCATATTTCCTGCATTACTCAGAGACATCTAAGAAGAAATATGAAGGAAAGAGAGAAATAATAAAAAGCCTTATCAATTCTAGCCATTGCCGGGAAAGCAAGCTCTTATCAAGTAAAAATGAAAGCATGCAAGAAAGTGGAAAATCTGTTTTCCTCAAGAGAAACCAGTAAAAACAACAAAGAAAGATATTCATTTGTTTTTTTTATTTTTTTTTTAATTTTAAAATCTTTAATTCTTACATGCGTTCCCAAACATGACCCCCCCTCCCACCTCCCTCCCCACATGTGACTATTTTGTACATCATGAAAAAATTTTGGATTTTTTTTTGTTTTTACACGTAGTATGTAAATATTCAGCAGATTAGCCTTTTGCTTATGCTAAATTTCATCCTTAACACTGATCTTAAAAAGACTCTATAATATGTTGTTTTCACTGATATTTTAAAACATAGATACTGCAATTGAAGAGGACAGTAGTCAGTGGTTATTTGTTTCACACAGAAGCAAATATGAAATGGAAACCTTTCAACAGAATGCACAGAGATTTCAGTCACTTTCTAACAAAATGTTGCTTTCTCGATTCAAAACTAACATTTGTACATGCTTTAGCCATTCACCAGCTGATCAGTCAGTGCTAGAGGCTGACTGTTTTTGTCTCCCCAAATTCACGAGTTAAATCCTAACTATGACAGTCAGCTAGTTGAGTTACCTAGTTAAACAGCCCACTGTTTTCAGCCATGCTTCTGCAAACAGTCTTTGAAATGAAAATGTTGGTCTCAAGTCATGATTTCTGATAGCTTGCTTAAAATAGTGATTACAGTTTTTTCTAACTGGAAGGCAGCCATTAAGTGTACTATTGTTTTTATACTCTCAGCTGTCTTCAGAGAGGTCTACTGGAAAGAATAGTGGAGGGGAATTGCAATAAGGCTGACATGCAGGTTTTGTAGAGAAAGTGCCCTCCTCAACACCAGATTGTCTTGGTAGGTTTGACGGTCCCCATGGCTTTTTACCGCCTCCACAGGGGACCCAAGCAGAACCAATTATAGTCACTTCAAGGATTTGATGCGATGTTTACAAGAGGCTTTTTCTGTCTTGTGTGTTGCAAGTCACTGGCTAGAAGTAGACTAAATTTGGGGCTCTTGGAGACCATCTTTCCCAATATAGGGAGAGAGATTGTCTGAGAAAGAAGCTAGCACACAGAGGAATTAGGGACCAAAAGAAGGAAGACTGAACTGTTTCTGTTTAAATCCCAGAGCCTGCTTTACCTGAGTCAGTAAAGTTCTCTTTGTTACTTGCTATTGGAAAATTCATGTTACAGAAACCCAGGGAAAAACTGTTTTTTGTAATGTATCCTCATGTCTCTGATGGATCACAGTAACAGTGGCAAGTCTGTTTCTCAACTGTTGCTTTTAATCTTGAGTTATTCCCAGTCTGAAAAACTCCCTGAGTATACCATATTTTTATATTACGTGAACAAATCAGTGAAGTGGAAACCTATTCTTTCCACTCTTTTAAAGTGAGACTTTTCAGCTGCATGCTATTCTTTCACGGGCAACTGTTTTTCTTTTTTGTAATCTCTAATTTGAGTATAACAGTGTCACAGTTTATAAAATTTCCTTGGCCGGGATATTTCAGCTGGTGTGTTGCCTTAGAAAGAATCATCTGTACTTACAGTACTGACAAGACTGATGGACAGCTAGCTTCTTACAAAGGGTCTGAAAACCCACCTTTGTGAATATATTGTCTAAAGTAACCAAAATAATATTATCTAGATTTATGGTGAGGAAGAACTTCTTCTTTTTAATATTTAAAAAAGTTAAGACTATAATAAATGATAATATGTACTGAGCCATGATGTGCATAAATAGATACTCAGTGCTATCAGCATGCAATTATAAAGAGCATTTTGGAAATTAAAAGCTTTATAATTTTTACATTATTTACCAAAATATTCCACATCTATAAATATAAGGAAATAAAGATAGATATGCATGATGTTTTATTTATAAGTGTCTTCATCTCACTGTTGTTTATTAAAAAGGAATATTTGAAACCACCTGAATGTCAAATATTAAGAATTGGTAAAATATAGTACATTCACTCTTACAGTGAAATACTGTGGAGAAGTTAATTCTGTAAATGAATAATTGATAATAAAGAGAAGCATTTGTGATTCATTAATAACCAAAGTAACCAAATTAACAAATATGTATTCTAGAATGTAATATAAAAATATATCTAATTTCACATATTTTAACATGGGACTATCTATTCCTTAATCTATATAAATAAGTGTATATGTGTGTGTATATATATGTGAAAAAATATATGGAAGGATATACACTAAAATGAAAAGAGTAATTATCTTTAGACGGTGAGATGAAAAGATTGTTTTCATTACTTTTACTCTTATTTATTTTATAATTTTTCTATATTAAGCATATGATGCCTTTCTAGTAAGAAAAATATATACAAGGGTCTTTCTAAAGGATCTTCACCTTTGAAAATGTTGAAAGACACAGCCCAAGGATATCCATAAACAGGTCACTTCTTGAGTTAATAAAGAGAAAATGTGACTCTGGAGCACTTGGTAGATTATAAACCATCTCTTAGATTGATAACATAAATTCTTTCAAAAGGATATGTCAAAGAAAATATCTAAAGTGAAGTTCCACACTGAAGTGTCTATGAGACCCTAAAAATAACCTGGCATTCCTATAAGAGATCAAATAGCAGATTGTGCTAGAATGGTTTCTTGTCAGCACAAATCTGAAATTGTATTGAATGTTATGTATCTCTCGCCTCTCTGTGCTCTGTTCTGTATCTCCGAGAACAACATTTCCCAGACTCCTTTGCTGCTGCATTCCTGAATAAGTTTGACCAAAGGAAGGTACTGACCAAAAATCAGGGCAGGAAGAGGAGACAAGCCTTCCTCCTCTTTCTCTCTTCTCTTTTTCTGTATATTTATATCTATATTTCTCTAGCTGAGTTTGTACTGCATCTCATCTGTGACTCAGTTCCCCCAGAAGGCCTTGCCTCCCTGATTCAACTCCCACCAAGGATATTGACAAATGCGATCTTCGAGCAACTCAGCTTCGCTACTCCCTCCCTTGACTTTAGGTTTCAGAGGAGAAACTTCTTCCTGCACATGCTAATCTATAGGTTGCCTCATAATTTCCCTGGTGACTTCTCATCTCTTCCATAAACTTAGTACCTATTACCTATATTAAAGTTCCTCTATTTGAAATATATTAGTTTCTGTTTCCTAACTCCACCCTGTCTCGGTACCTACCTCAAAGAAAACACAAATCTTTCAAAGACGTTAACTGATAAAACAGTGAAAAACTGTGAATGAGAACCAATTTAAATTTGTCATCCTTACATTAACTTCTTAGAAACTTACTGTCTAGTAGAGGAAGACAGAAAACAAATTGAAAAAAAAAAAAACCACTAATATGAAAACTTCTGTTTGTGATATAATACTATGGACCAAATTAAACTGTTTCCTATAATACATAATTACCCACAGTCTGCTGAGAAAGTTATTTTATATTGAATAATAAGACAGTTTCTCTGAGAAATATGAGCTTTGAATTTGGACTTGAAAAACTAGAAAGATCCATTTTTGTCAATAACTGTAGTAAGAATGTTCTAGGTAGAAGAAATAAGCTAAAGGGAAAAGCTCAAAAGTAGAAGGTATTTGAAGGCCACTGTAGTGGAACAAAATAACCAAGAGAAAGAGAGAAATGATCAGAGATAGGTAGGAACCATCTCTTTCAAGGCCTTGCAGGGATGATAAGGAGATTAGATTTCATCTAAGAATCATGGAAAGTCACTGGAGAGTCTTAGTCAGCTTGAACTACTGTAACAAATTACCTGAAGTGGGTGGATCAAACAAGAGAAGTTTCTTTCTCACAGCTCTGGAAGCTCAGAAGTTCAGGATCAAGTTCAGTTCAGTTCAGTTGCTCAGTTGTGTCCGACTCTTTGCAACTCCATGAATCACAGCACGCCAGGCCTCCCTGTCCATCACCAACTCCTGGAGTTCATTTAGACTCACGTCCATCGAGTCAGTGATGCCATCCAGCCATCTCATCCTCTGTCGTTCCCTTCTTCTCCTGCACCCAATCCCTCCCAGCATCAGAGTCTTTTCCAATGAGTCAACTCTTCACATGAGGTGGCCAAAGTACTGGAGTTTCAGCTTTAGCATCATTCCTTCCAAAGAAATCCCAGGGCTGATCTCCTTCAGAATGGACTGGTTGGATATCCTTGCAGTCCAAGGGACTCTCAAGAGTCTTCTCCAACACCACAGTTCAAACGCATCAATTCTTCGGCACTCAGTTTTCTTCCCAGTCCAACTCTCACATCCATACATGACCACTGGAAAAACCATAGTCTTTCAAGGTATGGACCAATTTGGTTCCTCTTGTGGGTCTGCTTCCTGGTTTGTAGATAACTGGCTCTCACTGTGTGCTCAACTGATGGATAGAAATCATCTCTTTTGGGTCTGTTCTTAAAAGGACACTAATCTAATCCACAGGACCCCACGCTCATGAGCTAATTAGCTTCCAAAGACCCCAACCTCCACAAATCAAAACATTGAGAATTTGGGCTTCAACTTATGAATCTGAGGGGATATATTCAGCCCAGAGCCGAGAGTATTAAACTGAGGGATAATAACATCTTCTTTGAAAATTTAGAAGATATGCTGTGTGGAAAAGGGACAGGACCTGGGGGTAAGACGAGGAAATCAGAAGTGGATGTGAAACAGGAAGGCAAGATAGATGATTTCCAGGGGTCCCCAGCTGATTTAAAGTTGGGTGTATGAATAAACTGGAAAACAATTCCTACAAATAATGAACAAGCCTGAGCTCTTCATTGGCATATTAAGATTATCTTCTAAATAAAACACACTTTAATTTTATTAGTATATTAGTGAAGGGCATCACGTAAAGTTAGTTTAATCAAAATGTTATACAGTTGATGAGATCAAGGTGAAATTCAATTATATGTCCCTATTACTTTTTTAGGATAAAAAGCCAAATAATTCACATCTATTCATCCTACAAAGTAGAAAGCTGCATGATGAAAGAAATGTTTTATAGAGACTAGAAAGACTGATACTAAATGTATAATATTCAGGATAGTGAATGAATAATATTCAGAATAATAAGATGTCTATTCAGGCTTCAGTATCCTCTGATTCACAGGCTCATGATTTATGGAGCAATGCTAATACATACTTTATTTTCTAGGTCAGTTTCTTTCTTTCAATTACCTACCTACATATAAAATTAAAAGCACTCTTTAAAATGGTGCTGGCCGTTTTCTGATACATATTGCCAAAAAAGTCCTAAGTGAAACCAAATTAATTTCCCATGAGATTATTTAGTTTCAGTAGTCCAGCTCCTAGCTTCTGACTTGTCCTGATATTTAATGCTAGCTCAGGTGAATTATTTAATATCTATGAAAAGAGGTAAAGTTTGGCACAGGACAAGAGAATTTCCCTACAAATACCTAATAGCCCTTTATTCCTCTAGACTCATTTTTTAAAGACACAAAAAGGAAGTGAACTTTTGTAATTAATACTATTCAAAATGCTCTTTGTAATTTATAGAAGCATTTCTTTGTTCAAGGGAGAAAAATGAACTATTTCCTAAAACTTCTTTCAGTGATAACAGATGAGTTAATATATCTAAAGGGGCTTCCCAGAAGCTTACTGTTCATATATCAGAACAGTTAGCCTATGAGGTTGAGGTGAGTTTTATTTTAAAGTTGAGTTTTAGGCAGCCCAGTGGATAAGGTGAAACTTTGCCTTCTAGTACAGGGTATGGGTTCAATCCCTGGTTGAGGAGCTAAGATTTCACATCCCTCATCACCAAGTAACCAAAAAGCAGAACCAACAGAAGCAATATTGTACTGAATTTGATAAAGACTTTAAAAATTGTCCACATCAAAAAACAAATCTTAAACATAATAAAGTTGAGTTTTAGAGCTAAATGATTTCTGCAAAATGTATGGAATTCAACATGTAAATCTTCTGTTCAGGAAGCCATTATTGCCATGTCCTTATGGTTGTAAATTTTGCTGTGTTTTCTTTTAATGTGATATTTAGAAAAATAGTAAGAGCAGTGGGAAAAAAATGAGAATACTGTAAGATGGTTACTATATGCTATACACTGAAGTCCTTTACATTGATCTAATCTACCAGACCACCCGACCTGCCTCTTGAGAAACCTATATGCAGGTCAGGAAGCAACAGTTAGAACTGGACATGGAATAACAGACTAGTTCCAAACAGGAAAAGGAGTAGGTCAAGGCTGTATATTGTCACCCTGCTTATTTAACTTATATGCAGAGTACATCATGAGAAACGCTGGGCTGGAAGAAGCACAAGCTGGAATCAAGATTGCCAGGAGAAATATCAATAACCTCAGATATGCAGATGACACCACCCTTATGGCAGAAAGTGAAGAAGAACTAAACAGCCTCTTGATGAAAGTGAAAGAGGAGAGTGAAAAAGTTGGCTTAAAGCTCAACATTCAGAAAACAAAGATCATGGCATCTGGTCCCATCACTTCATGGGAAATAGACGGGGAAACAGCAGAAGCAGTGTCAGACTTTGTTTTTTGGGGCTCCCAAATCACTGCAGATGGTAATTGCAGCCATGAAATTAAAAGACGCTTACTCCTTGGAAGAAAAGTTATGACCAACCTAGATAGTATATTCAAAAGCAGAGACATTACTTTGCCAACAAAGGTCCCTCTAGTTAAGGCTATGGTTTTTCCAGTGGTCATGTATGGATGTGAGTGCTGAACTGTGAAGAAAGCTGAGAGCCGAAGAATTGATGCTTTTGAACTGTGGTGTTGGAGAAGACTCTTGAGAGTCCCTTGGGCTACAAGGAGATCCAACCAGTCCATCCTAAAGGAGATCAGTCTTGGATGTTCTTTGGAAGGACTGATGTTGAAGCTAAAACTCCAATACTTTGTCCACCTGATGTAAAGAACTGATTCATTGGAAAAGACCCTGATGTTGGGAGGGATTGAGGGCAGGAGGAGAAGGGGACGACCGAGGATGAGATGGCTGGATGGCATCACTGACTCGATGGACGTGAGTCTGAGTGAACTCCGGGAGTTGGTGATGGACAGGGAGGCCTGGCGTGCTGCAATTCATGGGGTCACAAAGAGTTGGACACGACTGAGCGACTGAACTGAACTGAACTGAATCCTCAACCATCCAGTGAGGAATATAATGACATTATCTACACTTTAACAGTTGAGTAAAATGAGATAGAAAAAGCTTCAGGAATTTGTTCAAGGTCACAGTACTATTTAAGAGATGGCAGGCCATGATGTTCCCATACCCACTGGCTCCAGCCTATGCTTTTAGTTAATATGATTTACTGCCTCCCAGAACTAGATGGGTTTTTATAACATATTTTATTTTCCATACTTTATTGCTCAAAATCATCTGTTATTCTCTCCAATAATGATTGAAATCTGGTCTTTAAAAGATACTTTGCCTGTTTTATATTCTGCGTATTGTGGTTTTCAATATAAATTTGATTTGAATTACTAATATAATTTGACAAAGGTAAAAGAGGAGTGTGAAAAAGCTGGCTTAAAACTCAACATTCTAAAGATGAAAATCATGGCATCTGATCCCATCACTTCATAGCAAATAGATGGGGAAAAAGTGAAACAGTGATAAATTTTATTTTCTTGGGCTCCAGAATCACTGCAGATGGTGACTGCAGCCATGAAATTAAAAGATACTTGCTCCTTCGAAGAAAAGCTATGACCAACCTAGACAGTATATTAAAAAGCGAAGACGTCATTTTGCCATAAAAGGTCTGTATAGTTAAAGCTGTGGTTTTTCCAGTAGTCATGTACAAATGTGAGTGTTGAACCATGAAGAAGGCTGAGGACCAAAGAATTGATGCTTTCGAACTATGGTGTTGGAGAAGACTCCTGAGAGTTCCTTGGATAGCAAAGAGGTCAAACCAGTCTATACTAAAGGAAATCAACCCTGAATATTCATTAGAAGGACTGATGCAGAAACTGAAGCTCCAGTTCTTTGGCCACCTGATGTGAAGAGCTAGCCAACTCATTGGAAAAGACCCTGATGCTGGGAAAGATTGAGGAGAAGGGAGAGACAGAGGATGAGACCATTGGATGGCATCACTGACTCAGTGGACACGAGTGTAAGCAAACTCCAGGAAATAGTGAAGGTCAAGGAAGCCTGGTGTACCACAGTTCATGGGGTCACAAAATGTTGGACATGGACTTAACGACTGAACAACAACAACCAGTGTAACAGAAAAAAAAAACAAACCAAAAAAAAAAAAAATTGGTGTAACAGTTATTTAAATCATTCTCCTAAACATGGCACCCTCAATGTATAGTGTGTGTTTGGTGTTGGGGGCGGGGGATGCTATCAGGATTCCTTTTTTCTATAATTACCCCTGTGACATAACATTTAATCCTTTTGTTCTGCTGCTTTTGAAGGTTAACTTTTGAATGAGCTGTTCAAGGACAAGAGCCACCAAGACTACATCCTTTTTGTCAAACTTTTCAAAGCCCTTTCTGGTCAGTTTCAGAGTCCTCTTGGGTTTGTTATCTGATCTATATCTGTCCTATTAGAAGAACTGGCCCTTTCAGGGGCCCCCATCTCTCAAACAATGCAAGAGGAAATTCTTTATATTCCCTGTGTTGCTTCCAGACTTCCAAACTTCAGAATAAGACATTTAGGGAATTTCCTGGAAGTCCAGTGGATAGGACTTTGTGCTCTCACTGTCAAGGGCCTGGGTTCAATCCCTGGTCAGGGAACTAAGATCTTTCAAGCCATGTGGCTAAAAAAGAGGAAAGAGTCTCACTTAAATTCAGCCGTTTCTTAAATGCAAAACGACCTTGGGCCCTCTAGGGGTGATGCAGAGCACAATGAATTTTGAGGGCCAGGTATTTTGAGGTATTTAGAAAGGACATCTAATACACCAGTTGGCAACTGACATTATCACCATATATAATAATATGATCAGAAGTAATTGAATTATGAATTAATAAAATATTGTCTATAAACAGTTCCTAGTAATAAAAGAAAATGCATTTTAGATTTAAGTTAGGTAAGTAAGTAAAGTCGCTCACCCGTGTCCGACTCTTTGCAACCCCCATGAACGGTAGCCAACAAGGCTCCTCTGTCCATGGGATTTTCCAGGCAAGAGTACTGGAGTGGGCTGCCATTTCCTTCTCCAGGGTATCTTCCCAACCCAGGGATTGAACCAGGGTCTCCAGCATTGCAAGCAGACACTATAGCATCTGAGCCACCAGGGAAGCCCATTTGAGATTATATTCACACAAATCAGGACACTAGATTACCACTTAGTTCAATAAAGTCATAACTTACAAATTGACAACCTGAATTATGGACTTGCCCCAAGTCTCTGATTTTTACCATGTGATGTTACGACAGAGGCAAGGACCTGGCCCATTTCTTAATTATCACTAGTGCTATAGAAATTCTTCCAGTGATATGTTGAGCAAAAGGAGAAATGATAAAAATGTTAAGTTTCAGGAAGGACAAAATATATTCAAAAAGTTTAATATATACTTATAGAACTGTGCATTCAAAATTAAATAGGTTCTAGTTTGTATGGCACATGCTTAAGGCAATTTACACATCAGATTGTCTGCTTAGTCATTTTCTTTATTATTAATGCTTAATTTTAAAATGTATTTTTATGATATTATGTTATTATAAAAGTTGCTGAGAGGCATTATCATTATTTGGTCTATAATTTTATTCTTTTATTAAACACATTTTAACTGTCCCAGAGTAACAATTTCGTTCTCATTCCTGTTACATGCTGAACCTCATAGTCTTTATAAGTGGTGGTACACTGCTTATCAATGGCAGCTTTTGAGAATAACCTCAGAGAATGTTTAATAGAGGAAACAATGATACATGCAAATATCTCCAGGCATTAAAAAGTAGGAAATCTGTGTAGATGAGCAGACTTAGCAAATTACTGCCCTCTAAACAGACTTATCAAACTCTAGATAATACCCTTCATTTGAGCATTTATACTATTTTAGCAAAAACATAGTCATGTACTAAGGCAGTAATTCTCAATGTGTACACACGCTGGTGGTCAGTCATTTGTAAAATGGGACACAGGTAATACGCAAGAACAGTAGTTAAAATGAACCCAAGTATTTTCCAGTGATTGCTTCCCTTTTTGAGTATAGCTTCAAGAGTCTCCCTGTATCAATGTCCTATATTTCTTCTGACGGGTCTTACTGAATAGAAGACAAGAAAGGTAAGACTGTCCCTGGTGTGCCAGGCATTTTGCTGAGCAGTTCATGTGACACTGAGGATGCTGTGACGGGGAGTGTGTCCATAGGAGAATGTGTCCAGCAGAATGTTTCATCCAACGTGTTGTGTAGTGAGAATCATGGGCTTATGTTAACAGCTTAGCAAAGGTGGGTGCACAGACCTTGATGGCAGAGATGCTTCGATAGTGCAGACAGAGGAAACAGTGCTGACATGTGCTGTTATCTTTTATTGTATATAATAGGAAAATAAATCTCAGGATGGGAAAAACCTTGCTGTTAGTTTCTATTAAAGTATAAATTAGCAGGCTGAGAAGGCACTCTGTGAAATGCAAAGGTTGACACTCAGGAGAAGGAGCTAATCGAATATGACCTTCAAATTAGACTTTCCCTTTAGAATATAATAAAAGAGGGAAAAGAAAAGTGACCTCAAGTTGAAGAGTTATGCTGCTAAAAATTAAAATCAAGCCACAGTTTTAGGAGAGAGACATGGGAATTTGCAAAAGAAGATATTTCTTACACCTGCCTAAAAGCAAGCTAGGTACAAAGTCACCTTGAAAAAGAACCAAAAGTCAACTCTGCTTTAAAGTCTGGCTCCCAAGCTGAATATTACTTCTTAAAAAGACAAAAACACTTAATATATTCATAGTTAAAGCAACTTTTTTTTTCCATTTTTATTTTGTGAAATCCATCAATCTATTTTCCTGATAGATTTTGGCTTTAACACTTTGTTTAGGAAGCCTTTTCCTGTCATAAGTAGCAAAATATTCTCACTAGTTTGTTATCACATAATTTTGATTTTCAGATCTAACTGATTAATACAGTTGTAATTGATTTTGTGTATATGTGGTGAGAAGTTAGAAACTCATGATATTCTTTCCAGGTACGAAGCTGGTTTATTCCAACACTGTTGATTCAATACTATGCCATCTCTTTGTTGATTAGACATGCTTTTGTTATCATTGTTAAGTTTATGTATACCTTTATAAATTTTCTATAGATGTGTAAGAGAATGATTGCTTCTTAGTTGAAACAAAGATAGATAGATACACGGAGATGATAGAAACACAGAGATAAATCATGATCCTCTACAGCCTTACTCACTGTTATTGACTTAATTTGACAATTTAGGAAAAAGATATTTTTCCTCCAGTATAAAGTCTCAGTTTGGTTTCCTGTTTTTATTGCTCTCAGCTTCTATATTTCAAAGCCATGTGGTGGAATGCATGAAGATTCAAGACAGTTATATGTGCTGGAGAAATTCTTATTTTGTTTGTTTATAATACGGACATCCTTACCACTTTAAAAATAAATACTTTAACATCTTATTCATCCCAACAATGGAAACCGTGAGAGACTTTTATTTTGGGGGCTCCAAAATCACTGCAGATGGTGACTGCAGCCATGAAATTAAAAGACAATTGCTTCTTGGAAGAAAAGCTTTGACAAACCTAGACAACATATTAAAAAGCAGAGACATTACTTTGCCAACAAAGTTTCGTCTAATCAAAGCTATGGTTTTTCCAGTAGTCATGTATGGATGTGAGAGTTGGACTGTAAAGAAAGCTGAGTGCTGAAGAATTGATGCTTTTGAACTGTGGTGTTGGAGAAGACTCTTGAGAGTCCCTTGGACTTCAAGGAGATCCAACCAGTCCATCCTAAAGGAAATCAGTCCTGAATATTCATTGGAAGGACTGATGCTGAAGCTGAAACTCCAATACTTTGGTCACCGATGTGAAGAACTGACTCATTTGAAAAGACCTTGATGCTGGGAAAGATACAAGGCAGGAGGAGAAAGGGATGACAGAGGATGAGATGGTTGGATGGCATCACTGACTCAATGCACATGAGTTTGAGCAAGCTCTGGGAGTTTGCGATGGGCGGGAAGCCTGGCGTGCTGCAGTCCATGGGGTCACAAAGAGTTGGACACAACTGAATGACTGGATTGAACTGAACATCAGTTATAAACAGCTTATGGCTGGATTTTTTTTTCTATAATCTAAGACTTTATAAATCAGTGCAGTTCTTTCACATCTACACAAACCATTTTTTGTGTACATTTTCTATTTGTCTTTTTGTTCATGTGTTTCATTATTTACCCTGTTAGCTCTGTCTTCATTTAGATTGATTGTATTTCCTTTACTTCTTCTTATTCCCTGTGTTTCTACATTCTAATTGCTATATTTTTCTGTAAAGTGGACACTTAATTTTTAGTAAATCTCTATAAAATATTTATCCATTTTTGATGAAAATTAATTGCATACTTTAAACTACCTATCCCTCCAAAAAAAAAAAAAAAGACCTTTGGCAAAATTTTATTGACTTAAACTAACCCTCTCAAACAGCTCTATGACTTACTACAGTTAGGTGCATGTTGTAAACGTCATCTACTTTCCTGGCAATTCTATTCTTTAAAATTCCTTAGACATCATCAGTATATAATTATCAATGATAACTATCAAAAAGCATGATCTTTGCTCACTATGCTTTATTAATCTCTATTGTTATTCAGTCGCTCAGTCATGTCTGACTCTTTGCGACCCCATGGACTGCAGTATACCAGGTTTCCCTGTCCTTCACTATCTCTCAAAGTTTGCTCAAAGTCATGTCCATTGAGTTGATCATCCACTCAACCGTCTTACCCTCTGTGGCCTCCTTCTCCTCCTACCCTCAATCTTAATCCCTGTGCAGTCCACTATATTTAATTCTTTTTGTTTAATGTGTTCATTAGTTTGCTCTGCTCATGGCCACCATAGCAAACTACTTTCTCCAGCAGTACATACCCAACCTGTGTGTTCTAGGTATGCAAGTCTGCATCAATAACTCCTAACGTAATGACTGACCGGGCTTTTCATGGAATTCTTTGATTAATTATAAGCTGGTGACACAGGCATAGATTCTTCTCTATGCTGTCCATCTCTTACAGTTATTCCAGAATTCTGCTGGGAACAGTCAATTTTGTGTGTTTTTTTCACCTGTGGATGTTTGCAAATTCCTCAGTTTTGTTTATGTAATTTCAACCAACAGTTTGCATTCAATTTAAAACTTCCAGAAAGAACATACCATTTTTGTACATCAGTAGATATGCTTCTAATTGTCCAGTGTTTCTGTGGATGGAAACATTATTGAGTTGTATAGATAAATGTATGTTTTCAGTTAGCCATCAGAACCAGAAACCGTTTTTCCAAATATTTACAATTCTTCAAAATACATTAAAAAAGTAAATCAAATAATAATTCCATTTTTTGTTCCTGTTTGAAGTTTTACAGTCTAAAACTTCCTTCCTTTTGAGGGAAGATCCTTTGAAGGCATTTTGAAGATAGTCTGTACAGTGATATTACTAACTGGGATTTAAAAAAAAAAAAAACGTAGAGGTATCAGGCTAACATTGAATACTACATAGGTCATTCTGCTATTAAGAGGCACTTTAATTCTGATTACTCCTAAATAGTCTGTCTCTTTCAAAGTATGTGAAGTTAATGTTGTCAGTTCAGTTCAGTTCAGTTGCTTACTTGTGTCCAACTCTTTGCAACCCCATGAATTGCAGCACGCCAGGCCTCCCTGTCCATCGCCAACTCCCAGAGTTCACTCAAACTCACGTCCATCGAGTCGATGATGCCATCCAGCCATCTCATCCTCTGTCATCCCCTTCTCCTCCTGCCCCCAATCCCTCCCAGCATCAGAGTTTTTTTCCAATGAGTCAACTCTTCGCATCAGGTGGCCAAAGTATTGCAGTTTCAGCTTCAACATCAGTCCACCCAATGAATATTCAGGACTGATTTCCTTTAGAATGGACTGGTTGGATCTCCTTGCAGTCCAAGGGACTCTCAAGAGTCTTCTCCAATATCACAGTTCAAAAGCATCAATTCTTTAGTGCTCAGCTTTCTTTATAGTCCAACTCTCACATCCATATATGACTACTGGAAAAACCATAGCTTTGACTAGATGGACCTTTGTTGGCAAAGGAATGTCTCTGCTTTTTAATATGCTGTCTAGGTTGGTCATAACTTTTCTTCCAAGGAGCAAGCATCTTTTAGTTCCATGGCTGCAGTCACCATCTGCAGTGATTTTGAGGCCCCCCCCCAAATAAAGCCTGACACTCTTTTCATTGTTTCCCCCATCTATTTGCCATGAAGTGGTGGGACCAGATGCCATGAGCTTAATTTTCTGAATGTTGAGTGTTAAACCAACTTTTTCACTCTCCTCTTTCACTTTCATCAAGAGGCTCTTTAGTTCTTCCTTGTTTTCTGCCACAAGGATGGTGTCATCTGCATATCTGTAGTTACTGATATTTCTCCCAGCAATCTTGATTCCAGCTTGTGCTTCATCCAGTCCAGCATTTCTCTTGATGTACTCTGCATATAAGTTAAATAAGCAGGGTGACAATATACAACCTTGGAGTATTCCTTTCCCAGTTTGGAACCAGTCTGTTGTTCCATGGTTTTTAGTTTTGTTTTGTTTTTAAGTGGTGAAAAATTCTGGTAGCACACCGCCTTCAGCTTTTTAGAGACTTGAAATAGTTACACTTTGGGGCCATATCTAAGTTGGTACACAGAAATCAATGTAACAAAACTAAACAAAAGTCTGATTCACCAAAGAAAATATAACATCCATAGGCAACCATGCTTTTATATATATATAGAAGTATTATTGGGTTGTCACATTGCCAGACTCCATTCTTTCACTGACAACCTGGGTGTCTGTGTTCCTCTAATACCTAAACCACAAAGAGTTGATTTTTTTCTGTTTGTTTTCTTCCCTATTGTTAGGTGTATACTGTTGACGAATCTGGACTAAACATCCTCATGTGGTCCATGATTGGCAATAAACGAACTGGTTGGATGTACGGACATGTTCCTCTCTCGAGTAACAGTCCATTTAAAGTGGCATTTGAAGCTGATTTAAGTGGAAAAGAGAACATCTTTATTGCCCTTGATGACATCTCTTTTACCCCAGAATGTGTATTTGGAGGTAAGCAATTCCTTCTGAAAATGGGTGATACAAATATAGTTTTAGATATCTAAATGAAAAAGAATTGGGAATTTCTGAGGAATTGCATTTCTTTTCATGTCCAGTCTTACTCATACATTGTAGAAAGAGCAGTATACACAGCTGAAGATAAAGTTTTTCTCTCCATGAAACTTTATCATGAAATTTCTATGCATTCTAGGCAACAAAGTAGCTTTCACTAAAGTTCTTTAAGAAACACAGAGAAAATTTCATTTTTTCAATATAGCTTTGTTGTCTACTTTTTCTTTTAATTTCCAAAGGTTCACAGCAACTTCACAAAGACTCTTCTGCTCACCTGTCTTTTCCATCCAGATTAACTTTTCCCCTTCTGTTTCTGTATTACAATCTAGAACTCTTATTCTATTGCATCAAGGGAAAAAAGTCTTGTCATTAACTCCTTTTCTAAGAAATCATACCTTTAACAAAAATCTGAGTTTCTGATGTTCAAGATGCTTAAGCCACTTCCGATGTTCAAGCCACTTAAGTGGCTATTTGTTCTCATATAAATCCTTCACTTTATCAACATTAGAGTGTAGGGTCATTGCCTTTCAAACTGTCCATTAATTTTGTATGCTGCAACTTTGCTGCATTTATTTATTATTTCCAACAGGGAATTTTTTTGGTGAAGTCTACTAACATGAAATATATTATCACGTTACCTGCAAATAATAACAGTTTTACTTCTTCCATTCCAACGTGGATGCCATTTACTTTTTTCCTCCTGATTGCTGTGGCTAGGACTTCAATCGGAGAAGGCAATGGCAACTCACTCCAGTACTCTTGCCTGGAAAATCCCATGGATGGAGGAGCCTGGTAGGCTGCAGTCCATGGGGTTGCGAAGTCAGACTCGACTGAGCGACTTCACTTTCACTTTTCACTTTCATGCATTGGAGAAGGAAATGGCAACCCACTCCAGCGTTCTTGCCTGGAGAATCCCAGGGACGGGGGAGCCTGGTGGGCTGCTGTCTAAGGGGTTGCACAGAGTCAGACATGACTGAAGCAGCTTAGCAGCAGCAGCAACAGGACTTCAATATTATATTGAATAAAAGTAGACAGAGTGGTCATCCTTGTCTTGTTCCTGATCTTTTTGGAGGTAAAGTGTTTATCTTTTCATCATTGTTATAACATCAGCTGTGGGTTTGTCTTCTATGGACTTTATTATGTTGATACACATTTCTTCTATATCGTCTTTGGGAAAATTCTTATTAAAAAATGGATGTTGATTTTGCCAAATGCCTTTTGTGCATTTATGGAGAGGATCATATGATTTTTATCCTTTATTCTGTTAATATGGTGTATCACAATGACTCAGTTTCAGATTTCAGTCATCCTTCCATCAGTGGACAATATCCCAGTTGATCATTACATACAATCTTTTTAAGGTGTTGTTTAATTTGGTTTGCTAATATATCATTGAAGATTTTTCATTCATTTTCATCAGGAATATTGACTTGTAATTTTCTTTCTTTGCAGTGTCCTTATTTTGTTTGTATATAATTCTGACCTCATAGAATGAGCGTGAAAGTGTTCTCTCCTCTTCTGTTTTTGGAAGAGTTTGACAAGTACTGATATTAGTTCTTATTTGAATGTTTTGTAGAACTCACCTGTGAAGCCTTCTTATGCTGGACTTTGGTGTATTCGAAGGTTTTTAATTATTGATTCTCTTTGCTAGCAACCATCAGCTCAGATTTTCTGTTTCTTCCCGAACCAGTCTTGGAAGGTTGTGTTCAGTTCAGTTCAGTTCAGTTCAGTTGTGTCTGACTCTTTGCGACCCCATGAATCGCAGCACGCCAGGCCTCCCTGTCCATCACCACCTCTGTTACTGAGAATCAATCCATTTCTTCTAGATTGTCCAAATTATTTGGAGTATAATTGTATGTAGTAATCTCTTACTATCTTTTGTATTTCTGTGTTATCAGTTATAACATCCCCTCTTTCATATATGATTTTATCTGAGTTCTCTCTTTTCCTTGGTGAGTATAGCTAAAGATTTTTCATTTTGTTTATCATTTCAAACAACCAGCTCTTGATTTCATTGATCTTTTCTGTTGTGCTTTTAGTCTCTATTTCATTTATTTCTGCTCTAATCTTTGATATTTCTTTCCTTCCACTAACTTTGGGCTTTTTTTTTTTACTTTTTTTTTTAATTTTAAAATCTTTAATTCTTACATGTGTTCCCAAACATGAACCCCCCTCCCACCTCCCTCCCCATAACATCTCTGTGGGTCATCCCCATGCACCAGCCCCAAGCATGCTGTATCCTGCGTCAGACATAGACTGGCGATTCAATTCTTACATGATAGTATACATGTTAGAATGCCATTCTCCCAAATCATCCCACTCTCTCCCTCTCCCTCTGAGTCCAAAAGTCCGTTATACACATCTGTGTCTTTTTTCCTGTCTTGCATACAGGGTCGTCATTGCCATCTTTCTAAATTCCATATATATGTGTTAGTATACTGTATTGGTGTTTTTCTTTCTGGCTTACTTCACTCTGTATAATCGGCTCCAGTTTCATCCATCTCATCAGAACTGATTCAAATGAATTCTTTTTAACGGCTGAGTAATACTCCATTGTGTATATGTACCACAGCTTGCTTATCCATTCATCTGCTGATGGACATCTAGGTTGTTTCCATGTCCTAGCTATTATAAACAGTGCTGCGATGAACATTGGGGTACATGTGTCTCTTTCAATTCTGGTTTCCTCGGTGTGTATGCCCAGAAGTGGGATTGCTGGGTCATAAGGTAGTTCTATTTGCAATTTTTTAAGGAATCTCCACACTGTTCTCCATAGTGGCTGTACTAGTTTGCATTCCCACCAACAGTGTAGGAGGGTTCCCTTTTCTCCACACCCTCTCCAGCATTTATTGCTTGCAGATTTTTGGATCACAGCCATTCTGACTGGTGTGAAGTGGTACCTCATTGTGGTTTTGATTTGCATTTCTCTGATAATGAGTGATGTTGAGCATCTTTTCATGTGTTTGTTAGCCATCCGTATGTCTTCTTTGGAGAAATGTCTATTTAGTTCTTTGGCCCATTTTTTGATTGGGTCGTTTATTTTTCTGGAATTGAGCTGCATAAGTTGCTTGTATATTTTTGAGATTAGTTGTTTGTCAGTTGCTTCATTTGCTATTATTTTCTCCCATTCAGAAGGCTGTCTTTTCACCTTGCTTATATTTTCCTTTGTTGTGCAGAAGCTTTTAATTTTAATTAGATCCCATTTGTTTATTTTTGCTTTTATTTCCAGAATTCTGGGAGGTGGATCATAGAGGATCCTGCTGTGATTTATGTCTGAGAGTGTTTTGCCTATGTTCTCCTCTGGGAGTTTTATAGTTGCTGGTCTTACATTTAGATCTTTAATCCATTTTGAGTTTATTTTTGTGTGCGGTGTTTAATTCTTCTTTTTGAACAATCTTTCCAGCTACATTTTTGTTGTTGTTGTTGTTGTTGTCATTAAATTGAAAGAAAATAGATCTTCTGGGAGTGAATGCAATTCCAAAAAAAAAAAAAAAAGAATATATTATCCCGGAGCATCCCTTTTAACTTGACTTGGTAAATATAAAATGACAGCAACTAGCAAAGTGCCAAACAAAATAATGAAATTCATAAGGAATTCATGGGGAATAGGCAGCCACAAGTTCTCCTTGTTTATATTATCACTGCTAAATAACAGTAGCTCTCACCTCATTCTTGAATAGCGATTTTTCTTCTTTTTTTCCCATCTCTGGATGTGAACAGAGAGTATTACTCTGGAGCATTTCCAGGACTGGTAATGAAAATATTCTCTTGAAGGCAGATTATTTAACAATGGAAATATTTGTCTGTTTTCATCATCTTCATCATTTATATTATCTCCAGTGATGTATTCTATATGCCTAGAAGAGTCCTGTTATATAGGAAATACTCAATAAACATGTCCTATGAATAAACAATAAATATGTCAAATGAAAAGATGAATAAGTAAAAGTCATCAACTGAATTTATATGATACCCCTCTTCACTACCACCAATGAACTCTGCCTCCAGTCTTATTCTCTGACCCTTGTTTTGGAAAAAGGAAAGAGACAGCGACAGACAGAGCTGTGTGAATTGTCCAGTGTACTCTGTGTGACTGTATTGAGAGGTAGAAAGATAACAATTATACTAAAAATTTGGAGACATGAGTCTAAATCATGACTGTATCACCAAACTCTTATATAATTTTAAATGAAATTTGAACTCCTTAGATCATGTTATATCATCAGGGAGATGAAATAAACAATGTCTTCTCTCTCTTTTAATTCTACTATCTTATGATCATATGGGACAGGATTTGTAATAGAGGATCAGAAAAGCAGAAGGAAGGGATAGAAAATGATCTAGAAAAGAAAATCCAGAGAGAATGATGAGGAAGTTCAGAGGGTCCAGGAGTTAGACCAGAAATGTCACTGTGGGAAGACATAGAAGACTTCTCATTACTTACTGCATTTGTAAACTTGAGTAAGTCTGCCCTTCATTTAACCAAAAGTGAAGGGAAAGTTGCTCTGTTGCATCCAACTCTTTGTGACCTCATGGACTATACTGTCCATTGAATTTTCCTGGGCAGAATACTGAAGTGGGTAGCCACTCCCTTCTCCAGTGGATCTTCCTGACCCAGGAATCAAACTGAGGTCTCCTGCATTGCAGGCAGATTCTTTATGAGCTGAGCTACCAGGGAATCCCATGTAACTAAAGTTTGTTGTGAATCGACTGTGTGCTGCCCTGAATTTATATTGAAAAGACATATGCGCCTATAATACTATTGCCAGCTCTCTAGAAGTTTAATATCTAAGGACATATTGGGATAGCAATGCATCCTTGGAAGCTTAAAATAGTAGTAAATGTAATTGAAACTCTCTTAGCTCTAAACTATGGTTCTAAGACAATTTCATTTGACTTAAAGGCAGCATCAGGCATAGAGAAGTAGTTTATTGAGCCATCAATGAATATTCCTGAGAAATATTCAAGAGTGTGCTGGTAAGCTAGTTCTCAAGAGGGAAAAAACGCCCCATGTGTAACATTTTCCTATTTCCTTGGTGTCGATTTTCCAGCATCGTTAATTTTAATTTACCAGTATGACGTCACTGCAGGTTGGTGGGTTTAAGAGGAAAATCATGCCATCATTTTCTTTACATAGACTGCTCTACACATACGTCAGAGGAAGGATCCTCACTGTTAATGGTGTTTTCTTTCTACCAACACCACACAGGAGTGAAGACCACAGCTGTGGTCCAGGGCAAAGAATCAGTTCTGTTCACTTGCTGTTGTGTCTGGCTCTTTGCAAACCCATAAATTGCAGCACACCAGGCTGCCCTGTCCATCACCAAAGCCTGGAGCTTACTCAAACTCATGTCCATTGAGTTGGTGATGCCATCCAACTATCTTGTCCTGTCATCCCCATCTCCTCCTGCCTTCATACTTTCCAAGCATCAGTGTCTTTTCTAATAAAGTCAGTTCTTCACATCATGTGGCCAAATTATTGGAACTTCAGCTTCAGCATCAGTCCTTCCAATGAATATTTAGGACTCATTTCCTTTAGGACTGACTGGTTTGATCTCCTTGCTGTCCAAGGGACTCTCAAGAGTCTTCTCCAACACCATAGTTCAAAAGCATCAATTCTTCAGTGCTCAGCTTTCTTTATGGTCCAACTCTAACATCCATCCATGACTACTGGAAAAACAATGGCTTTGACTAGACAGACCTTTGTTGGCAAAGTAATGTCTCTGCTTTTTAATATGCTGTCTATGTTAGTCACAGTTTTTATTCAAAGGAACAAGCATCTTTTAATTTCATGGCTGCAGTCACCATCTTCAGTGATTTTGGAGACCAAGAAAATAAAGCCTCCCACTGTTTCCATTGTTTTCCCATCTATTTGTCATGAAGTGATGGGACCAGATGCCATGATCTTAGTTTTTTGGATGTTGAGTTTTAGGCCAACTTTTTCACTCTCCTCTTCACTTGGAGGTGGTTTCATGTTTGGGAATGCATGTAAGAATTAAAGATTTTAAAATTAAAAAAATTTTTAAAAGAGGCTCTTTAGTTCCTCATTGCTTTCTGCCATAAGTTTGGTGTCATCTACATATCTAAAGTTATTGATATTCTGCCTGCAGTCTTGATTCTAGTTTGTGCTTCATCCAGCCTGGCATTTTGCATGATGTGCTCTGCATGTAGTTAAATAAGCAGGGTGACAATATACAGCCTCGATGTACTCCCTTCCAATTTGGAACCAGTCCATTGTTCCATGTTCAGTTCTAACTGTTGCTTCTTGACCTACATACAGATTTCTCAGAAGGCAGGTAAGGTGGTCTGATACTCCCATCTCTTTAAGAATTATCCACAGTTTGTTGTGATCTACACAATCAAAGGCTTTAGCATAGTCAAGAAAGCAGAAGTAGATGTTTTTCTGAAACTCTCTTGCTTTTTTGATGATACAACAGATGTTGGCAATTTGATCTTTGGTTCCTCTGCCTTTTCTAAATCTAGCTTGAACATCTGGAAGTTCATGGTTCATGTGCTATTGAATCCTAGCTTGGATAATTTTGAGCATTACTTTGCTAGCATGTGAGATGAATGCAGTTGTGTGGTAGTTTGAACATTCTTTGGCATTGCTTTTCTTTGGGATTGGAATGAAAACTGACCTTCTCTCTTCCTGTGGCCACTGCTGAGTTTTCCAAATTTGCTGGCATTTTGAGTGCAGCACTTTAATAGCATCATCTTTTAGGATTTGAAATCGCTCAGTTGGAATTCCATCACCTCCAAGCTTTGTTCATGGTGTTGCTTCCTAAGTCCCACTTGACCTTGAACTCCAGAAAAAAAGGCAAAATGGTTGTCTGAGGAAGCCTTACAAATAGCCGAGAAAAGAAGAGAAGCAAAAGGCAAAGGAGAAAAGGAAAGATATACCCATTTGAATGCAGAGTTCCAAAGAATAGCAAGAAGAGCTAAGAAAGCCTTCCTAAGTGATCAATGCAAAGAAATAGAGGAAACAGTAAAATGGGGAAGACTAGAGATCTCTTCAAGAAAATTAGAGATACCAGGGAACATTTCATGCAAAGATGGGCACAATAAAGGACAGAAATTGTATGGACTCATCAGAGGCAGAAGATATTAAGAAGAGATGGCAAGAATACACAGAAGAACTATACAAAAAAGATTTCAATGACCCAGATAACCATGATGGTGTGATCGCTCACCTAGAGCCAGACATGCTGGGAGTGCAAAGTCAGGGCAAAGATGGGCATATTTATGTCACATAATGTATCCAGAATATTGCTAATGAAAACTTAGCCTATTATAAGGATATTTATAGCATTTATATCTGTTGATATTTTCAAAGCCCCAAAACGTCTTGGTTATGAATAGCCATAAAGGGTGTTATCAATTGTTTTGTGCCTTTATTTTTTTTTCTCAAATATTCACTTTGAAAGCAGTATTTCTCACTCCATTTGCTTATTCCAAGCATACCTCAGGCAGCATATTCTATAGACTTTGCCTTCTTCCCCCAACCCCCTACCCCCAGTTCCTTTTGTTCTTCAAACTCTAGTTCAGGGCTTCTTATGACTCATCAGAATCTCTCTTATGGCTGCATACCCAATTTGTCTAATTTGCTCACACATAATTATCAACTTTATCTTCTAGTCCCTACTATAGTGTAAGTTCTAAAAAAGTATTTCTTGCATTTTTCTAACTCACCATAGTAACAGAAAGATGTTTTTGTTTTATTGCAAGCAACAGTATCTGACTTAGGCTAACTTAAAAGGCAGAAAATAAGTCTATTGAAAGAATATTAGATTACTCCAAAAATCAAATGTAAAACTAAGTCTAAGGCAGAAAAACAAGCAGAAAGTGAGTAAAACTGACTACACCAGTGGGTTCAGTTCACTTCAGTTCAGTCACTCAGTCGTGTCTGACTCTTTGCGACCCCATGAATTGCAGCACGCCAGGTCTCCCTGTCCATCACCAACTCCCAGAGTTCACTCAAACTCACGTCCATCGAGATAGTGATGCCATCCAGCCATCTCATCCTCTGTCATCCCTTTTCCTCCTGCCCTCAATCCCTCCTAGCATCAGAGTCTTTTCCAATGAGTCAACTCTTCGCATGACGTGGCCAAAGTACTGGAGTTTCAGCTTTAGCATCAGTCCTTCCAAAGAACACCCAGGACTGATCTCCTTTAGGATGGACTGGTTGGATCTCCTTGCAGTCCAAGGGACTCTCAAGAGTCTTCTCCAACACCACAGTTCAAGCATCAATTCTTCAGCCCTCAGCCTTCTTCACAGTCCAACTCTTACATCCATATATGACCACTGGAAAAATCATAGCCTTGACTAGATGGACCTTTGTTGGCAAAGTAATGTCTCTGCTTTTGAATATGCTATCTTGGTTGGTCATAACTTTCCTTCCAAGGAGTAAGGATCTTTTAATTTCATGGCTGCAATCACCATCTGCCGTGATTTTGGAGCCCCCCAAAATAAAGTCTGACACTGTTTCCACTGTTTCCCCATCTATTTCCCATGGAGTGATGGGACCAGATGCCATGATCTTAGTTTTCTGAATGTGGGTAAAACTGCCTGATTCCACTGGCTATGAATACTTCCTTCAGAGCTGACCTGTCTACTTCCCTGCCATCATATGAGTATTCTCTAATTGTGCCTTTATCTTTCCCTCCAAATTAGAAGAACTTATTGGAAGCATACTACTGACCAAGCCCTAGTCAAATGCCCATGCTTCAGAGTCTTGTAAGTTACTCTTTCATTTCTAATTTCCACATCATCCATCACCTGGATGATCACCATTCCTCTACTTCTTTAAAAAAATTCATAATCATGCCTGAATATTCTGTAACCATATGGTTCAATTTATATGGTTGACCAGAAACAATAAATTATCTATCTATATGCCAGTGGTGAGAGAGGAAATAACACTGAGACTAATCAAAATATAGTAATTCAGACCAGCTATAAAGAAAAAGCAAAATACTTAGAGACTCTCAATTGCCTGCTAAATACACTGCTTACCCTTTATTGCTTCCTGGTGGCTCAGAGGTTAAAGTGTCTGCCTCCAATGCGGGAGACCTGGGTTCGATCCCTGGGTTGGGAGGATCCCCTGAAGAAGGAAATGGCAACCCACTCCAGTATTCTTGCCTGGAGAATCCCATGGACAGAGGAGCCTGGCAGGCTACAGTTCATAGGGCCGCAAAGAGTCGGACACAACTGAGCGACTTCACCTTACCCTTTATTGCAGCTCTTGGCTTAGCTATGTGATTCTGGTTCTAAAATGATCCCTTAAAACAGAACCTCTTGCCTTTCTCTAGTCTTGTCCTGTATTATCCTATATTCTCTCCTCTCATCTCATTGACTTTAATCTTACCACTTCCCAGGCTGGGAATGCCCTGTCCTTTATCTCCTCTTATTAAAATCCTTTTTCACTTTCTAGGGCAGAGCAAAACCATCTTATTATCCTTGAATTTATCCTTGATATTCCCAGCAGGAAGCTAAACTCTGTTCCAGATTTTCTTAGACTTAAGTTTGCAGCTCTCCTGTAATATATCTTACGTAGTATTTTGTGATATGTGTAGCTTATTTTCTGTCACTTTTAGTTCCTCTACATTGAAAAATTTCCATTATCTTATTTTGTAAAGAAAATTTTGTTGTGTGTAAGTGATCTTTAATTTTAGGTTGATGGATAAAAATATAAATTTCAAAAAAACATATGATATAGAGTAGATATCCATTTTATATCAGAAGTGGTATCATAGCAACTATAGATAAATAATTTAAAACATAGTTTTAATGCATGGGTCCGTTTTATAATACTGATTCAGTGAGGCATTCATGGGCCTAATCTTTAAAGGAATAGTAATGAATGTACAAAAAGCTGAAGGAACATTATTGTCTGTCCATTCTGATTCACTTACTGGTTTATAGAATATTATTAGGTTTTAAATCTATTACTGTGGGTTGTGAAGTCCTCACAGTCTGTCAAATGATAAAATAATTCCTCTTTATTCCTGGAAAGGACATTAGATTAGAAGAGAAAAACACAGGAACCAGAAAAATGACATTAAAAGCTAATACCAAGCCAACTTATAGGAGTAAAATCTGGATTCCCTTTTAACTACATTTGGAGGAGCTTGTCTGTTGTACTATGAGGTGGTTCTTACTTGATTTCCTGCTGATTCTCAGACTGGAAGGAATTTTGTTGAATTAGGGGCAAGAAATCCAAATGACAACCATGGAAAAATCAGTCCCAGTAGGAACCATACTCCATTAGCCTGGATTTGACACGTGCCTCATATTGAACATAACGATAAACCACACTTCACTGTCCCAACACTCTGTCTTAAAGGTGAATGCTCTTATGTGAAAAATGATGTTTACTACATAATCATATATATTTTGTACCATAGTATATAAATATGTGCATATTTAAAATAAAATATGGAGATTGTTATTTCTCTACTGCACAGTCAGTTTGAAAATGATCATAACCTTTGCTGACTCTTTTCTTTTTGCTTGCAAATACTCAGCAGGCCAAATGTTTTACCAAGCCAAGTGTATCTGAGGGATCCTGGGAGTTTTTCAATAGCCAAGGTCGGTCTGGGCCTGTTTAGTTCTCTTGGGCTATTAAAGTCTGTTTCTATTACAAGTCTCCTAATTCCCTGGAAGACATATGTTGTTATCTGGAAAACATTCAGATCTATGAAAACACGGGTGTTTGTCTGTTGCCTAAGAAATAGAATAAGAAAGTGACACTCATTAACTATGAAATCTATTTTAAGAAAAGCTTTTTTTTTCTTTTCATTGAAAACAAGTGACTTCAACAGAATGACCATTTTTCTGATAGCATCTTACTGAGAACATTTTACTCAGCAAAGACTGACCACTCTTTTAAATAGGAAAATAGAAAATAAAAAACAACTTTCTTGTCTTAACAAAGAGTAAATAAATGGGTTTACATATATGAGTTATCATTTTCACTAATATGAACTTCCTCAAAATAAAAAATATGAGGTTAGAGAAATAAGCAGTTTTTTATTAGAAAAAGGTATGAAGGAATAATAGACCCATAGTTGGTCTTCTCTGTTGGGTGGAGATAATTGATAAGAAGTCAGTTCAAGTTCTAAAATATCCAGATCTTGCATTTTGCCCTTTCTGCAGTTTCTGATTAAAATGTAATTAAGGTATGTTAAATAGGCATGCCTCCTATAGAATTCCATATGGAGCAAAATAACCCAACACACTTTAAAATAATCATTTTTTAATCTTCCCAGTAAATCAATTTTTATCATTAAGCAATGAATGAAGTACTATTTCTATTAGTTCTTTTTGACTTAAAGTATATTTTTAACTTTTAAAATTTTATTTTGCAATGTTGTATTAGTTTCAGGTATATAGCTGTACATTTTAAATGAGCCTATTAGAAAGGCAGAAATTAGTCTTCAAGTTATGTGAATTTAAAATTAATAGTAGTTCAATCATATAGAACACTCTAAACTTTTTAGGGAAAGCTATTCATTCCTATTCCTCAAAAGTTAATAGTAAGTTAAACATAGCTGGAGGTATTTGTCTTTGTGCTTAGAGCCAAGGCCCTGTTAACTAAAAGTTATGGGCTATCCCCACCACGTTCTCTTGGATCATAGAGGCAGTCACGACAGTACAGCTGGGAGATCTCTATAAGACCACCATATTTAACTCCTGACTGGTCGTCCCTACTGCCCACCTCCATATCTTCATCTTGGTATCTGCCTCTCTCCTTTGACTCTCTCGAGACATGTAGAAAGTCCCCAAAGTACGTATGAAATTCAGCAATGTTCCCTCACAGACAGATTGCCTGAGACTCTTAGATTTCCTTCAATTGTGTGTATTTGTAGAGTGTGTTAAAGAAACAGCTTTCCACTCTCCATCTCAACTCTTCTACACTGAGACAAAGATGTAATAATTGATTGATGCCAAGACACCCTCTCATAATTTCTATAAGTGAAAACCTTCCCTCTTACAGGAATGACAACAGCATTCCCTTCTCTGCCCCACCTCAACTGACAGAAAGTATTATGCTTAGTCGTTCAGTAGTGTCTGACTCTTTGTGACCCCATGGCCTGTAGCCCACCAGGCTCCTCTGTCCATGGGTATCCTCCAGGCAAGAATACTGGGATAGGTTGCCATTCCCTCCGTCGAGGTGATCTTCCCAGCCCAGGAATCGAACCCAGGTCTCCCAAGTTATAGGTGGATTCTTTACCATCTGAGCCACCAGCGGAGTCCAAAGAGCACAACACAGTCATAACTGAAATAGCCAAAGAGTAAAATACAGTCATAATTGGCAGAGTACAATACAGTCATAACTGAAAGGGAGTCACTATTTCCTCTGCAAGTTTAGGCTTAATGGGAGAGCACTGGTGAGGCTGAACCAGAAGTTAAGTCACTGAATAACCACAGGACAGTGGACCTTTATCTTATGAGGACAGTGGACTTCATTGTGTCAGACATTGGAGAACCATTTTTGAGCAGGATTCTTCTTTTGGGAAATGTATATTTGAAGCAATGTAAAGCATGGATTAAAAGAGGAGTGTACTTAATAATATTGGCCCTAATATAGAAGTCAAGAGTTTAACATTTGGGGAATTCTTTGACTATTAAATAAAATTTAGTTAATATGGAAATAGAGCTATCAGTGAACAGTAGCATTAAATTAAGTCAAGTACTTTACCTGGCCCAACAGTGCATACAAAAGAGGCCGCCCCAGCATAGATATGGCAGACCAAGGAGTATAGTATAGCACCATCTGGAGATGATAAGAGAGGAATTTATCTCTTATCCGCTGGGGTCTCTCTCTGGGTTCCAGGCTTCATGAAAAGAAAGAAATGACCAACAACTGTTCTAACATTCCATATTTTATGCATGTTTCCACATTCACATATGTTTTAGATTATTGAAGGGTATAAGTAGGCAGAAAATTCTCCATTTATGCAGTTTCAGACATTTGCAGTAGAATCACTATTTATAGTTAGGAAGATATTGGCTATCATTGTGGCAAATACTGATGTTGGTAAAAATGATAACTCTTTAGAGGACCTCTTAATATGTTCTGCTCCTTCAGCTCTTGATTTTCCCTAGTATGGAAAATGTGTTTTTTATTTTCTCTCACACCAAGCCTCTGTGTGCTGGGGGAGAGAGCGGCTCCATCACAGCTTCATGTTGTAGGTAACCCAACATCCACTGCCATGTGTCTCTCCTCCAGCCTTTCTGTCACTAGCAAAGAGCTTCGTGGTTTCAAATAACCTGCCTCTGTGTGTAGCGGATGTGCACATATATCCATACATACAGTTGTTACACAAAAGTGCATTTATCAGTGCTTATCTGTTCAGTTTAGTTGCTCAGTCATGTCTGACTCTTTGCAACCCCATGGACTGCAGCACACCAGGCCTCCCTGTCCATCACCAACACCTGGAGCTTGCTCAAACTCATGTGCGTCGGTGATGTCATCCAACCATCTCATCCTCTGTTGTCCCCTTTTCCTCCTGCCTTCAATCTTTCCCATCATCAGCGTCTTTTCCCATGAATTAGTTCTTCACATTAGGTGGTCAAAGTACTAGAGCTTCAGCTTCAGCATCAGCCCTTCCAATGAAAATTCAGGATTTTCTTTAGGATGGACTGATTTGATCTCCTTGCAGTCCAAGGGACTCTCCAGAGTCTTCTCCAACACCACAGTTCAAAAGCATCAATTCTTCAGCACTCAGTTTTCTTTATAATCCAACTCTCACATCCATATATGACTACTGGAAAAAACATAGCTTGGACTAGATGGACCTTCGTTGGTAAAGTAATGTACCTACTTTTAAATAGGCTATCTAAGTTTGTCATAGCTTATCTTCCAAGGAGCTAGCATCTTTTAATTTAATGGCTGCAGTTGCCATCTGTATGTCTGTGCATATCTGTATGTCTGTATCAATTTTGAACTTGTCTCTTCTATCTTTACTTTTTCAGTTTCAATAATTGTTACTCTTTTTCTTGATTTCTGTGTCATGTAGATATATGGTCTCTTCTCAAATGCAAAACAAATTTAATTTCTAGTATTCTTCTATCTTTATTTTAGCCTTAGCTTTAACTAGCTCTGCCATTCACTCTGAAAATAATTATCACTTTCCATATGGCATCTCTTTTCAAATACTTAGCAACTTCTATTGGGTTGGCCAAAAAATTTGTTCAGATATTTCATATGATGTTATGGAAAAACCTGAACAGACTTTTTGGTCAACCCAACACTTTGGACTCACCTTTTGCGAACTTTTAAATTTCCTTTATTTTTGTCTACTGTGTTAGACTTTTGACATTCCTGTATAGCCTTTCTAACCAGCCACCCAAGCTCTCCTGATTCATCACCCACTCCAGTGCTCCCCATACGGCTCTGTTTATGTCAGGCTCTTCTGTCTTCTTTAGTTCAACCTGAAGCCACATTCCATCTTTCTAGGAATATTTAAACTGTTAAATATTGAAATGATATAAAAAGATAAAAATGATTCTTTTATGACTCTATATTAAAGATAAGTATTTTTAATTGAAAAAGAAATATTTTTATACTTTATGAAGTGATTTGCAAAAATATAAAAATTAAATTTTAATTCAAAATAATTTGAAACCAAGAGTTCTGCAGAATTGAAGTTAAAAATTTATCATCTGCTTCCCCTCCTGTAGCTCCCTGTAACATTTTTGAATGTTGTTAATGAAGTATTGGCCAAAAACAAACAATTACCAATTTATAACTGCCTATCATATTTTACAATAAGCATTTTACCATTTATGTCATTGAGTATGACAAGATTTGGCAAGAGCTTAATTCCTGCTCTTTAAAACTAAAGTTTCCTGTGCATCTTTTTTCTTTCCCTTCAAAACAGGCAATCAATTTTGCTTTCACTAAACATATTAATCATAAAGATCAAAATCCATGAGATTTTCCTTGGGCACTTTTAGACTTTTCTTGAATTTATATGAAATTCATGAGAATGCTACATTGTATTTCACTGTAAATCATCAGTATGAAATGTTTATTGCTTTATATTGTTTATAATGTTTATTACTCTAAAAAAAAGGTATTTCAGCTGCTACCCAAACTAAGTGAACAGTGACACTCATCATTTTAGGAGAACAAAGAAATATCCACAATGTTAGAAATTGTACCTGTCTGTATAGCACAATATGAAGTGGAATGTGATAATGAGAGGAATGTCTGTGACTCCTGGGATTGCAAAAGTTAGTTAACAATGCCTTCAATCAGCTCCAGCCTGTAAAGAGAGTAAAATTCGCTCGGTTGTATCCAACTCTTTGCAACCTCATGGACTGTGAATCAGTTGCAAACCACAATGTGAGATACCTTTGGTTTTTGAACCCAACATACTTTAGACTTGTGATCTATTTGAGAAACATGCCCCTAAAGCTAAGATGATATAATGTGTGTGTGAGTGTATGTGTGTACAATTGTACTAAGTCTTCACAATATCAGGTCTTCACAATTCCCCTAATCAGATACAGCTTGAGAAATGTTGGCTGAAGAGCAATAAGAAGAACACCTATAAGTTAAAGACTGAATCACATTGTCAAAATGAATCCACATTTTCTTTCTTTCCACCTTCTCTCTCTGCCCCTGTCGCAGCCATCACCATTTCTAATGTCCGTCAATCTCTCTTTCTTACCTTTCATCCTTCCTATTCTCACTTTACTCTTTGAGGTGTATTTCAGTTGACTTTCTGGATGTCGGTTTTCTTTTGCTCTGGTTGTGCTTTTGTTGTTCAGTTGCTCATCCTTGCCCAACTCTTTGCAACCCCATGGACTACAGCATGCCAGGCTTCCCTGTCCTCCGCCATCTCCTGGAGCTTGCTCAAATTCATGTCCATTGAGTTAGTGATGCTGTCTAGCCATCTCATCCTCAGTCACCTCCTTCTCCTCCCCTCAATCTTTCCCAGGATCAGGATCTTTTCCAATTGAGACTCTTTAATTCCTCTTCACTTTTTTGCCGTTAGAGAGTGGTATGATCTGTATATCTGAGGTTGTTGATATTTTTCTGGCAATCTTGATTCTAGCTTGTAAGTCACCCATTGCCTTTTCTAATCATGCTACATTCCCTCAAAGTAACTCTCACATGTAATGAACAATCACGTCCATGTTCAAGGAGGCAAAGTTGGGTTAGGACTGAAATGGTGCCATTTCTCTTGTGCATTCACTGGCCCTGCATCTCAGTTCTATTGGTTTTAAACAAATGATTAAGCAGCTCACTGGGCATGGGAAGAAATGGACCACATGGCTTGACCAGTGGACAGTACACTTACTTAAGTACTGTGAATTTTAAATGCTGGATTTTAAAAGGAACTTAGAGAAACTAAAACACAGAAAATTTGAAAAGAAAAATATCAAACATGAGTTATAGGCTAGAATACAGATTCTGAGGGATATTGGACCTGAGATGTACACACACACAGAGTCTATTTCTTAAAACAGATTTTGGTTCACAGCAAAATTAGGTGAAAATTACAGAGAGTTTGTGTATACCTGTCGCCTCCATAATCAACCTTCCAGCACGATTGGTCAACTGTGACAACTGGAAATTCTGCCAGGAACAGCCTCTGCAAGGGGGTGTGACTTTAGACAGAAGATGCTAGAGGTAGACAGCTGTGCGCTATCATCTGGTAACCTCTCAGCAGTTGGGGGAATGAGGGCCTTGACCTTGAGAGGAAAATCTGGACAATACAAGACAGAATCCTAGGAGACAATACAAGCCTACCAAGTTTCCTGTAAAGGACTTAGAACAAGTGAGTTTGAATATCTTTTGATAGAAATGATTCTAGAACTTAACAGAATTGCTGCCTCCAAATAAGAAAGAAGTTTATTTGTGCATATCTTATCTAAGCAAAAATGTAAAGGAAAGCACACACACTTCATTTTGAATAAGGCAAGAAGCTTGTGAAATACAGAAAATTACTTCCCTTGTGTTTTTTCCTCAAAGATTGATAGCTTAACTAAGTAATAGGTTAATTACTAAAATTAGTTCTATGTTTTCTTCACATGCAAAAAATTTATCCAGCCTTTTCAACCTTGAGCTGAGGTTCTACCTTGAGGGAAGTTTATAAAGATAAAAGTTTAGTCCATAAAATGTTTGAGAAAAAAGTGAAAGTTAGGCTGTCTGCCATTCCTTCAATATGAAATTAATAAAAACAATGAAGAGAAATTATTCATTTGACCATGGTTAAATGTAAAAAGATATATATGCTATATATATATATGTAAAAATTTAAATCCAATTTACTTTCTAAGTTTTCATTCAGAATGTTTCCATTGGAACACCACAGTTCCTGTGTCTTAGGTAGTCAAATAAAAACATGATACAAACGCCTCAGAGTCATACATATTTCCCTCTCCACTTAAACATGCTTATTCCCATGAACAAAAATTCCCTCAGATACATGACTTTCATCACAGGGTTCAAATTTAAATATGTTCTGAGTATATCACCACTACTGAGTGGGAGAGAAACTTTTAGATTTCCTTTCTAAAATGAATTCACACCACCATTCTTATATTTAAAACAAATCATTCTTACAAAATCCGTAAATAATAGTTTTTAAATGTAACAAACATAAAAAAAAGGTATTCCTGAACTGGTTCCCATTATTTCCTTTTTTTAAGACTTTTTTTTGACCTGCACCATTTTTAGTCTTTATGACTATGTTACTTTATTGCTTCTGTTTTATGTTTTGGTTTTTTGACCACAAAGCATGTGGGATCTTAGTTCCTTGATCAGGGATCAAATCCACACACCTTATATTGGAAGGTGAAGTCTTAACACTGGACCTCCAGGGAATTCACAATCCCCATTACATGCTATTTTTTTTCCCCTAAAATACTGATTAGCCCATTAGCTTATGTCCCAGAAATGATAAGAAGTATAAGGACTGCTCCAAGAATAATGTTCCAGCAGATTAGTACAGTCCTGTATATTCACAGATACTCTCTGACCTCTAGAAACAGCAGCAAGTCAGCACTCTTCTCTCATGCTTTAAGTATTGATTCAAACCATTGCTGTGGAATAGTTTCACGTGATAAAAGTTCATTAAATTTACATTGTGTCTTTAGACACTAAAATTTTATGAGCCTCAGTATCCTTATCTATAAAATGGGATTGTTGAGTATGAATCACATTATCTTGAAGAGTCTCACTAGTGTGATTTTTGGCTTAAGCTGTGGTTTCATCTCTACTTCAGATACGACTGTACATATTGTACTTTTTAGACCTTTGAAATGTGATCAAGACTGAAGGGCAAGAATAGTGTAACAAAACCATGGCAGCCCTCAATTCTGTGAATCAGTCCTCCCCAAGTTCTCAGGAGCCAAATTCTCCAAGCAGAAGTCACTAAGAAACAGTTAATAAACTGTATACTCGTATAATGACATAACACCAATTTCCTTAAATGCTAAAATTATTAGTGCAACCCTTCAAAGTGCCTAACTTACCATATAAAAGTGTTTTTACTCCTCCAAGAAAATCTGACTGTTGAATTTAAGAATATGAATCACAATTTCCACTTTAATTGGAAAGTGTCATTTTTTAACAGTAATGACGCCCTTTATAAAAATGTTTCTGAGATTAAGATAAGGTATATTCTGTAATCATGTTGGCCTGTTATGTTAGAGTTCTTATTATTCCTAATAGAAAATTAGTACTTAAATTAGCTAAATGTTTCATTGAAAATATCTTACAATGTTTCAGCACTGGACAGAGAGTTAACTCCCCTAATGTGAAAATGACTTGCTCTCTTTTCCAGGTCTTGTCCCAATACAGCCATCACTGTGTGAAGCTGGTCAGTTTTCTTGTATCTACGCTGTCCAGTGTGTCCCTCTTGCAAGGAAATGTAATGGACAGGAAGATTGCACAGATGGATCTGATGAAATGGACTGTCCTATCAGCCCCCTTCCCCAGCTCTGTGGTCAAACAGAATTCCAGTGCTCCACCCATGAGTGTATCCCGTCCCTCCTGCTTTGTGATGGAGTGCCTGACTGCTACTTTAATGAAGACGAATCTGGCTGCTGTGAGTTATTTTCATTCATTCAGTGTTCCAGGGAAGAAATGCTGTTTGGAAATGATAGAGAGAGCTTGACAGATAAAACAAAGTCCTCTAGAGTCATAGCATGATCATATCATCAATAACAAAGCTGTTTGTGCTATGTTGCTGACAAAGTGTACAGTCCTTGCTTAGCATTTCTGGAAACATTTTGTTTGTAGTCATACTAATCTCTGTTAGATGTGTCTAATCTCCTTTTTATATTTGTATCTGAATCATTCATATAGGGGATGCTCTACAGTTCCATCAGTTTTTAAAATGTTTGTGGGGATGGATTAAAGACATGTAATTATAATTTCTTCCCCCTAAAAACGTTCATGAAGCTGGCGAAAGTAAGTGGGGAAATATCCATTTTAGTGAATAAATGTAATTAGAGTTTAGACTTGGACCTTGATAGATATTATGTCAGTAAGAGTTAATGCAGGATGTCCCTGGTGATACAATAGATAAAAAGCTACCTGCCAATGCAAGAGACATGGGTTCCATCCCTGGTCGAGGAAGATTCCACGTGCCAGAGAGCAACTAAGTCTGTGTGCCGTAGCTACTGAGCCTGTGCTCTGGATCCCATGCTCTGTAACAAAAGAGGGCATGGTGAGGAGAAGCCCACACACCCCAACTAGAGAGTAGCCCCCACTTGGCACAACTGGAGAAAGTTCACGTGCAGCAATAAAGACCTAGCACAGCCATAAACAAATAAATTTTTTTAAAAAGTTAATGCCAGAGTAAATTGGTGGGACATCTGGTTTGACCTCATCTTCATCACTTACTACTTGTACAATTTGGGGAAAGTCATTTGAGTCAGTCTCACTGCCCATGTTATACCTACCTTACAGGGCTATAAGAATTGGAGAGAATGCACATAAAATTCTCAGTCCTGCGTTCATCAACTTCTTTCTTTAGTGTTAATTAAGTAATTACACAAATTACACAAATCTTTAAAGTGAGCACATAATCATGGTGGAGTCAAGGCACCACTAGCATTTTATTTAATTATTTTTTGTCTGGTTTCATGTTATATCACACTGTATATGAGCTGCAGGGATAGAGCTCCATAAGCCATATGTTAGTGGCTACTATTTTTGGAGCAGTAAAGTTTGGAATGTAACTGTAAGATGGAGGTATTGGAAAAAAAAATAGAAGGCTGTTTCAGTGCCCCATTTTGTGTGAGCATCCAAAATTATGATATCTATTGCAAAAGGCATGAAGATGAATGAAGTAAAGTAAGATAGTTTTTGTATGGTTTTTTTTTTTTGTATGTTTAAAAGTTTTAGCTTTAAATCAGTGAATCTCTTTTCCTTGGCTTTGTATTTCCCTGTTATTTCCTACATGTATAGTCTTTCTATAGTAAAGTCAGTTTGCGAGGTCATATAATATTGTCTTAGAGGCAAGTAAGAGGCAAATAGAGGCAAATGAGGAAGAGGAAGCCAAGTTACTTATCCCTGTTCTGATCAAGGCTCTAATGGAATTTGGCTGTTAGAAATCAGATTAAGTTAAAGAATTCCCTGGTAGTCCAGTGATTATTAATTGGCACTTTCACTGCTATAGGCGCAGGTTCGATCCCTGGTTGGGGAACTAAGATCCCACAAGCTTCATGGCTTGGCCAAATTTAAAAAAATAAAAATAAAAAAGAAATCAGATTAAGCTCAATATAGTCATATTGTATTTGACTTCAAATAACAGTGCTATTTAAAGGGAAGCATAAGAAGATACCATATTCTTATACTTTTAGACATATGTTAGAAAATTGGTATTTGATGAGATAGTAATATATGGAATTCTGCTCCTAAAGGGAAATAAGTGTACATTAGGAACAGATGGTACTGTGAACGAATTGCTCTTCTCCATCTCCAAAATATTTATTGAGTTATGGCTCTGTAGGGAAAAGTGCATGAAAATAAATTGTGGGCAAAATTCTAGAGCAATAATTACAGGTTTGTCATCTGATGGTGACAATTTATTAAACAATTGCAAGCATAACAGTTTTTTTTTTTTCCTGGACTCATTTTTTAAAATTTAGAATGGCATTTTATAAACTATCATTCATTCATTCACAAACCTTCATTCAGTTCTGTTCAGTTCAGTCGCTCAGTTGTGTCCAACTCTTTGGGACTCCATGAACCGCAGCACACCAGTCCTCCCTGCCCATCACCGACTCTTGGAGTCCGCCCAAATCCATGTCCATTGAGTCGGTGATGCCATCCAGCCATCTCATCCTCTGTCGTCCCCTTCTCCTCCTGCCCCCAATCCCTCCCAGCATCAGAGTTTTTTTCCAATGAGTCAACTCTTTGCATGAGGTGGCCAAAGTACTGGAGTTTCAGCTTTAGCATCAGTCCTTCCAAAGAACACCCAGGACTGATCTCCTTTAGAATGGACTGGTTGGATCTCCTTGCAGTCCAAGGAACTCTCAAGAGTCTTCTCCCACACCACGGTTCAAAAGTATCAATTCTTCAGAGCTCAGCTTTCTTCACAGTCCAACTCTCACATCCATACATAACCACTGGAAAAACCATATCCTTGACTAGATGGACCTTAAGGATGTAATTTATGCCACACATTGTATTGGGCATTGATGATCCAATGGACATGACCCGATACAAACTCAGGTTGTTAGATATACTCTATATTAGTGAAGGAGAGGTGTAAATGATAGTTGAGATACCATGTGGTAAGTTCTGTGAGAGATAACCAAAGTGTTATTGAATAACATAGAGTCCTCCCTAACTATGGTGCCAGAATGTCTAAATTTTAACGTGAAAAGTGATTGCAGAGCCAAATTTGGAAAGACAGATAGTCATTAGGCAATTTGAAATGCTTGATTCCAGTGAGAATGTTCCAAGAATAGAGCAGAAGTTGTGTGATCGAAGAATATTTCATATAACTAGAGTCTGTGGTGAAAAACGTAGAAATAAGTTGGAAGAGATAAGCAGGGACTAGGTCTTGAAGAGTTCACCCTATCATGCCGGTGATAAGTAAGTGTTTAAGTGGTACATGGATGGATTGGAATGAGGATGGGTGCCTGGTTAGGAGATGTCACACTTGAAATAGTAAGGGGTTGATTAGGTTAATGGTATGATGCACTGTATGAATAGATTTAAGAGATATTCAAGTGAAGAGCAGGAGAAAGAAATCAATAACAGTTTCCAAATTTCTGATCTAGGCAACAAGATAGCTAATCTGCCATTTCTTGAGCTGGGAAAAATAGGAAGAGAAGGATCTCTTAGGGTAAGAAATGTGGCTTCACCTTTAAACATGTTTTATTTATGTTATCTCTGGCATACCCACATGGAAACACTCAGAATATGTTTTGAAATGAGTGTGTGGCACTCAGGAATGAGCTCAAGGAAGATACATAAAGATACAAAGCTATTAGCATACAATGATTCAGACTGTGGCTGTAAATGAGATAATAGAGGAAAAAGATAAGGGGGGAGACAGAATCCTAAGGAACATCTAAAGGATAGTTTAAAAAAAAAATCAAAAGACAGGGAGATGTCATAGACATAGGAGCGCAACCAAAAGAGAATGATGATCTTAAATCAAAGGTAGAAATCTATATATCAGAGGGTATGCATAGGTTCAGATGTTTCTGTGAGATCACATAAAATTAGAACTAAAAATTTTTAGACTGGGAAAAAGCTAAAGTAGTTGCTATGATTCTGGAGAGGTAACACCCTGTGGAGTGGGAGGACAGAACTGTGACATCAGCCTTTTGTGGAGAAGATGAGAAATCATAGAGGGAAGCCAGCTATAGAAAACCCCTTCAAGAAGGTGGCATTGAGACTGGAATATAGGACAAAATAAGAGGTTTGGTTGATTGGTTTGTTTGTTTTGTGAGACTTGCATGTTTTTAAGCATTGTAGGAACAGAATTCTGAAAAGTTTGAAATTTTATACAGGAAAATCAATAGCAATTGATATTTAAAAGTCTTTTATTTTTACAAAAATACATGTTTAGTGATCAGAATGCTTAAACAGAGCATATGATGAGTCCAACATTTAAAAGTAATTCATATTTAATCATGTATTTCCATTGGTAACATTTTTTATAAAAGTGTCGCTTCAGTTAGTGATACTTTTGTTTGACCAAAAATATCCAATTTGTTTAAGTAAGTGGACAAAAATAAGTATGGTTTAATGATATGGGAAAATAACCCCAAACTAGGAACATTCTTCTCATTGATATTCCTCTGAAAGAAATCTATTCACCATGAAGATTTTTATTTCATCAGATGTATCAGTCAGTGTCCTGACAAGAAATAGATGGCATGTTGATATTATGCAATTTTAGGCTATTTTAATAAAGGAATTATTTATTAGGGGAATAATAAGCATAGGAAAACCACAAGGAGGTCTTTTGTCACCCACAGAACAAAGGATGAGAGAGGAGGGAACAGCTGTTTGTATCTAGAGTCGAGGGGAGCTACTTGATAAAGGACGTGGCATTTGTAATGGGAGCAGCTAACCATTGGTAATCTCACAGTCTCTTCCTCTGCATTAACCTCCCACTGGTGGTACCCATCAATCAAACCCAATCAAAGCTAGAAGACAAAGACAGATGTTCTACCTCCTGGGGCCCAGAGCAAGGAGAGAAGATGGAGATGGATCAAGAGAGGCACATGGATGCTGTCTATCAATAAGAGAGATAACTGTGACCAGTGGACAGGGAGGTGAATAGTTTAACTGCTATCTAACTTTAATGGATGGGCTTCCCAGGTGACACTAGTGGTAAAGATTCCACCTGCCAATGAATGAAATGCAAGAGGTGCAAGTTAAATCTCTGGGCTGAAGATTCTCTGGAGGAGGGCATGGCAACCCACTTCAATATTTTTGCCTGGAAAATCCCATAGACAGAGGAGCCTGGCAGACTACAGTCCACAGGGTTGTGAAGGTTGGCCATGACTGAGCGACTGAGCACACACAACTTTTTTGTTTATGTTCCAGAAGTGGTTGATGTATTTTACAAAGTTAAGTGCCACTTCAAAAAATTAGGAGTGGGGTTGTGCTCCTAAGACTTATAGACCAACCTTTATCAACAGTTTTATTGGGGCCTTTCAATTTGTTGCTTCCCTGATAGCTCAGTTGGTAAAGAATCCACCTGCAATGAGGAGACCCCAGTTTGATTCCTGAGTTGGGAAGATCCCTGGAGAAGGGACAGGCTCCCTACTCCAGCATTCTTGGGCTTCCATTGTGACTCAGCTGGTCAAGAATCCACCTGCAATGCAGAAAACCTGGGTTCAATCCCTGCGTTGGGAAGATCCCCTGGAGGAGGGAAAGAATACCCACTCCAGAATTCTGGCCTGGAGAATTTCATGCTCTGTATAGTTCATGTGGTGACAAACAGTCGGACACAACTGAGCAACTTTCACTTTCAATTTGTTAGCTATGATCTCAGCACCCTATGTATAAAGATTACCCTTTGTATTTGACAGCTTCTTACAAAGGTGTTCCTCAGTTTATTCAATATGAAAATCATAGTGATTAAGTCTATTTTACAGAGGTATTCAAGAATTAAATGAATTAATGTGGCAAATTAAATAATATGAGCATTATTATCCTTGCCATATTAAATTATCTTTATAGTTTTATTTAAATTATTTAAGCTAAGATATTTTAATAAGAGTCCTGATTGGTTTTGTTCAGGGACAGAGTACATATCCATCCTGCTTCATGCTGGGTGTGCATCTGCCTTGAAGGGCTTGTCGCCTTCATTCTCATGGCACAAAACCATAGCTCCTCTAATGTTGGAAATGTTAATCTGCTACATATATGACCTTTCATTTTAATAGTAAATAGATACACAGCCATAGTCATATATGCTTTACTTTTGTGTATATTTCTTATGTAGCAGATACAATCTTCAGAAGGGATGTTACTTTATAGAAGTAACTTTGATAAGCCATCATTCATCAGCTGTTTATTTTGAATGTATCATCTACCTAAGCAAATGAGCTTAAAGCCATAAAATGCACTGTGATGCTTATTTTGGTTAGAAAGAGTATCAACCTCTAGGGTGATGACAGATTGAAATAAGTATTTTTATAGCTATGAAACCATAATGTTTGAAAGAGAATGTGGCAAAAGTTGATATTGTCCAAGGAAACATTTTTTTTTCCTCCAGTTCATTTTTTTTAAATTTTTTTAATTTTAAAATCTTTAATTCTTACATGCGTTCCCAAACATGACCCCCCCTCCCACCTCCCTCCCCATAACATCTCTCTGGGTCATCCCCATGCACCAGCCCCAAGCATGCTGCACCCTACGTCAGACATGGACTGGCGATTCAATTCTTACATGATAGTATACATGTTAGAATTCCCATTCTCCCAAATCATCCCACCCTCTAAGGAAACAATTCCATTTACCATTGCAACGAAAAGAATAAAATACTTAGGAATATATCTACCTAAAGAAACTAAAGACCTATATATAGAAAACTATAAAACACTGATGAAAGAAATCAAAGAGGACACTAATAGATGGAGAAATATACCATGTGGATCGGCAGAATCAATATAGTGAAAATGAGTATACTACCCAAAGCAATTTACAAATTCAATGCAATCCCTGTCAAGCTACCAGCCACATTTTTCACAGAACTAGAACAAATAATTTCAAGATTTGTATGGAAATACAAAAAACCTTGAATAGCCAAAGCAATCTTGAGAAAGAAGAATGGAACGGGAGGAATCAACTTGCCTGACTTCAGGCTCTACTACAAAGGAAACATTTTGAAACCTGATTCTCCTATAAATTTTATTTATAGCTTATTTGGACTAATTTTAGAAAATGTTTTGTTGTATGTGTATTCAGTTCAGTTCAGTTCAGTTGCTCAGTCATGTCCGACTCTTTGCAGCCCCATGAATTGCAGCACGCCAGGCCTCCCTGTCTATCACCAACTCCCACAGTTCACTCAAACTCACATCCATCGAGTCTGTGATGCCATCCAGCCGTCTCATCCTCTGTCTTCCCCTTCTTCTCCTGCCCCCAATCCCTCCCAGCATCAGAGTCTTTTCCAATGAATCAACTCTTCGTGTGAGGTGGCCAAAGTACTGGAGTTTCAGCTTTAGCATCATTCCTTCCAAAGAACACCCAGGACTGATCTCCTTTATAATGGACTGGTTGGATCTCCTTGCAGTCCAAGGGACTCTCACGAGTCTTCTCCAACACCACAGTTCAAAGCATCAATTCTTCAGCACTCAGCCTTCTTCACAGTCCAACTCTCACATCCATACATGACTACTGGAAAAACCATAGCCTTGACTAGACGGACCTTTGTTGGCAAAGTAATGTCTCTGCTTTTGAATATGCTATCTAGGTTGGTCATAACTTTCCTTCCAAGGAGTAAGTGTCTTTTAATTTCATGGCTGCAATCATCATCTGCAGTGATTTTAGAGCCCCCAAAATAAAGTCTAACACCGTTTCCATTGTTTTCTCATCTATTTCCCATGAAGTGATGGGACCAGATGCCATGATCTTCATTTTCTGAATGTTGAGCTTTAAGCCAACTTTTTCACTCTCCTCTTTCACTTTTATCAAGAGGCTTTTTAGTTCTTCTTCACTTTCTGCCATAAGGGTGGTGTCATCTGCATATCTGAGGTTATTGATATTTCTCCTGGCAATCTTGATTCCAGCTGTGCTTCTTCCAGCCGAGCATTTCTCATGATGTACTCAGCATATAAGTTAAATAAGCAGGGTGACAATATATAGCCTTGACGTACTCCTTTTCCTATTTGAAACCAGTCTGTTGTTCCACGTCCAGTTCTAACTGTTGTTTCCTGACCTGCATATTAATAATGGATAAAAAGAAAGTAATGATTCCATTTGTTTTCCTACTTTCAGTCCTTTGCTGTGTAGGTGTCAATAAGTATTCATCACATATGTAAAAGTAAGTTTTCCACCTACTTTTAAAACCCAATTTTAATAAGTATTCATTAACTTTAATATTATATCATTTAACATACCATAGAAACTAAGATTTTAGTTTCTAATTTCATTAAGTGAAAGGCCAATTTTAAATTATCTAAACTGTAAATTTTCTATAAAAAGATTAGAGTTGAATTTTCTACAAATTGAAACCATGTATTTTCTTATATATATTTTTGTCTTTCAATGCTACTTGGGCTATGGTTGAACATTTATATCATTTAAAGTTAGAACTTTTCATTGTACAATAAATTTGAAACTAAGCTATCAGTCATACTAAAAATTGGGTTAAGCAATATTAATTGGGTTAGTGTTTCTGAGATAAGAAGGGTCCAAAATAATGCTCTACAAGTAGATAAGTACCATCATCTTTGTGTACACATTTCAACACATTGTTTAAAACCTTAAAACTGTCCTCTTGTGTGATCTCTCAGCTCCTGGCAATGCAAAACAAGGATAAAATGCATATGCATACATTGTTGTTGTTCAGTTGCTCAGTTGTGTCTTTTTGAGACCCCATGGATGGCAGCACACCAGGTTTTTCTGTCTTTCACAATCTCGCGGAGTTTGCTCAATCTCACATCCATTGAGTCAGTGATGCCATCCAACCATCTCATCATCTGTCCCCCACTTCTCCTCCCGCCCTCAATCTTTCCCAGCATCAGGGTCTTTTCCAATGAGTCCACTCTTCGCATTAGGTGGCCAAAGTATTGGAGCTTCAGCATCAGTCCTTCCAATGAATCTTCAGGGTTGATTTCCTTTAGAATTGACTCTTTGATCTCCTTGCAGTCCAAGGGTTTCTCAAGTATCTTCTCCAGCACCACAGTTTGAAAGCATCAATTCATCAGCTCTCAGTCTTCTTTGTGGTCCAACTCTCGCCTCCGTACATGACTACCGGCAAAACCATAGCTTTGACCATGGGGACCTTTGTCGTATACATATATAGATGGGCATATTGATGCAAGTTTTTAGCCATGCATCCATATTTTTAAACTTATTTTGGTTTGCTCTGGGTCTTCTTGCTAGTGGGTCTACTCCCCAGTTGCCATGATCTGACCTCTCATTGTGGTGGCTTCTCTTGTTGTGGAGCACAGGCTGTAGGCATGTGTGCTTCCGTAATGTGGCTTGTGGGCTCTAGAGACACAATCCTTTATTGTTTTTACAAACATCTCTTCATCTTATAAGAGTTGGAAAATTATTCTGTTTCTTAGTTTGCTTGGTTTGGAATATTATTTATCTTGTCAATGTATATCCTAAAACTATTTTACCCTTTGGAAAAGCTTAAAGAGCTTTTCCCCTAGCTTTTTCTCCTAGCACTTTAGCCATTTCTACAGTCTGGTTCCAGCCTTTGGTTTTAGATTTGTCTCTCATACCTCTTCACAGAAATTCTCTAGCCTAGGCAAACTGCTTTACTTACTGTTCCAATATCAAAAGTATTGATTCCCAATCTGTAGATTTGATTTCCACTCTGCTAAATGGATTTTATCTGAAAGCATTAAAATGTAAATTAAAATATAGAGAATATCTCAAGACTCTATTCCTACTTTCCCCCTCTACAGACTTCCCTATACTAAAGGAATCTTTTGTTTCTGTCATACTTACCTATACCAATGCTTTTCTAGCTAAGTCTGGCCTTATGACATTTCTCATATTTACTTTGAAACATTAATCATTCTTATATTGTTATCTTCATTTTGTTGCTCCATATGTTTTGATTACTGTTTTCAAAATCTCTTTCCTGCACTTACCAGTGGAAGTGCAAAGTATAATGTCTTACTTACAGTAAGGCAGCTCAATATTATTTATTGGTGTGAATTAATGTTCTAGCAGGAAGAATCACTCAATGAAGAGTATCACTTGAATTTTTCAGATCTAGCAGTTTTAGTCAATGAAAATATATACTCTTAAAAACATTTTTATATCCTACTTGACATTAAATGGTGATAGGAAGTTCTCAAATCAAACTTGTCAATAACCTTTGATCAATAATCTATGATTCAAATAAACAACTCCTTCCAACCTATAAATATACTTAAAAAAGAAAAATTGTGACCTAACTGACAAAATCTGTGCAAGACCAATATATGGGGAAGTTTACTCCTGAGTATTCTAAAACTATCAATTTAGCTTGAAAATTTTGAGCTTAATTGTCTTTATTCTAGTAGTAGTACTTCACAGATCAGTCTTTTACAAATTTTTGGCAGCAGCTTTGGGTTAAAATATTCGTATAAGGGATACAAGAATACAGTTATAGGACTAAGAGTAGCATCTGAGGAAGGTCAAGTACTTTTCAGGACTAGATTGCCATTGAGCTGTCAGTAGTCTTAATGGGCATCCATAAAGGCAGTTTTCTGAATTAGCCAAAGTCTTATGCACAAGATTTATGTTTGCCCCTTGAAATCAAGCCAGCAGCAGACTCTGGAAGTAGTGAATTACCTACATCATACATTGACAGTGCTATCAAGGCATGTAGTCATAGTGCCGTGGGCAGCAGTGACCTTCACCATCACCTGGATCTAACAGATATCCAGTGACTACCCATGGCTTATGACCCAGGTGGAAATGGATGAGCATTCAAACAAGTGGCAGTCTCTGCTAATTCAATAGCACATAATATAGAGATGTTAGGGGAGCAACAGAAGAACAAACAGAGATCTGCCTTGATATTAAAACTGACTAGTCTAAAATCAGTTCAGACCATAAAACATACACAAAGCATTTTATACATACATACGTGAATAATACTACATGATGCACACAGCTGGACAATGATGCTATTGACAGTTTTTTGAGGACATTTTAGTAAATTGATGTTTTCTTCATTAAGAACTCTATAGAGAACAGTGTGGAGATTCCTTAAAAAACTAGAAATAGAACTGCCTTATGACCCAGCAATACCACTGCTGGGCATACACATCGAGGAAACCAGAATTGAAAGAGACACGTGTACCCCAATGTTCATCGCAGCACTGTTTATAATAGGCAGGACATGGAAGCAACCTAGATGTCCATCAGCAGACAAATGGATAAGAAAGCTGTGGTTACATATACACAATGGAGTATTACCCAGCCATTAAAAAGAATACATTTGAATCAGTTCTAATGAGGTGGATGAAACTGGAGCTGATTATACAGAGTGAAGTAAGCCAGAAAGAAAAACACCAATACAGTATACTAACGCATATATATGGAATTTAGAAAGATGGTAACGATAACCCTGTATGCAAGACAGCAAAAGAGACACAGATGTATAGAACAGTCTTTTGGACTCTGTGGGAAAGAGAGGGGGGGATGATTTGGGAGAATAGCATTGAAACATTTATAATATCATATAAGAAAAGAATTGCCAGTTCAGTTTCGATGCAGGACCCAGGATGCTTGGGGCTGGTGCACTGGGACGACCCAGAGGGATGGTACGGGGAGGGAGGTGGGAGGGGGTTCAGGATTGGGAACATGTGTACACCCGAGGTGGATTCATGTTGATGTATGGCAAAACCAATACAATATTGTAGAGTAATTAACTTCCAATTAAAATAAATAAATTTAAAGAATAAAATAAAAATAAGGCTAGAACAAGGAACTCTGATCAGTATTATGCGGCAGCCCAGAGGTGAGGGGAGTGTGAGGGAGAATGGATACAGGAATACAGACGGCTGAGTCTGTGCTGTTCACCTGTTACTACCATAATCGACTGGACTCCAATACAGAATAGATTCTTAAAAATTTTTAAATAATAAGGCTTGAGAAATGAAGGATAAAGCAAATTGGCTTATATTATTAGAAGAAATACATTTTTTAAGTGATTATTATTGTTGTTTTCTTCAGCCGACAAGAGCTGTTCTCATGGAGATTTGACCTGCTCCTCTTCTAACAGCTGTATCCCAGTGCACAAGCGCTGTGATGGTTTTGCTGACTGCATGGATTTCCAACCTGATGAATCCAGCTGCTTAGGTAACTACCCATTGAAATATTCTTTGCAATATGAGTCAGTAACTTCACCTGTGCACAATAAAAATATTGAAACTTGAAATTCTAAATAACAGCAAACAGAATAATTACATTTCTGTTATTGGCTTAGTGGCAGGAGGAATGTTAATGTTATTTTGCTACATTTATAGAAATTTACAATATATAATACAATGAACTCATGCATACTCTATTTTAAAATGTTCACAAAATAAAAATCAAACAATTTTAATTTAATATAACTTACATTATTGGCATTTAATAATCTCCTCTTAGCAAATTGCTACTTTCTATAATAACCCTACATAATCTAATCTTATATAACACCTACATAATCTAATATGTTATTAATATTTTTAATTGTGCATTTTGCTCACCTCTTCCTAAGAACTCCCTATTTGCATGATCTAGTCATGCTTAAAAGTCAATTTATGAAACTTTAGACTAGCTGTTAAAGATTTTTCTTTCTTCTGACCCCAGAATATTTATAAGAGCTGATAATATGTTTTTGTGATTATACTTTCATCAAAACTGCTTTAATAGCCTCTAATTTGTTGTAGCACATTGTTAACATCTCTCCTGAGTAATTGAATTTTTATTTCATGCAGGGATATGTAAAATAAAAGATAGAGGCAATGTAAATGTCACAAATAAAAGATAATATGAACTGGTGATAAAAGATAATATTCAATCACATTTTATAAATAAACTAGGGATATTTCATATTAAAACTATGACAGAATATATTCTTTGTATCTTTCAAGATAGAAAAACATTATGAGATAAGCAACAAAGGCAAGATATTTAAAATCAAATCATAGTTCAAAAATATTTTTTATGCTGCTAAAAATGAGTTCTTGCACAGCACTGAATTTTAGGAGCACAAAGGGAAATCAAGAAGTGGGCAAATCTGATCCCATAAAATATGCAAAGATGAATGCTCTTTGACTTTATGTCTCTATTAGGCATGCTTATACATCAGATCAGATATCCAAAAGGACGTGTTCTTACTTTGAAGAGAGATCTTACTCTAAGAATGGTATTAATGAAATAAGTGCATTCTTTGGAGAAGGAAATGGCAATCCACTCCAGTACTATTGCCTGGAAAATCCCACAGACAGAGGAGCTGGTAGGCTACAGTCTATGGGGTCACAAAGAGTCAGACACGACTGAGCAACTTCCTTTGAACTTATGAAGATACAGCACTTATGTCCAGTACTCATATTTATCTATATAAAACTGGGATTTTTTTCAAGATAGTCCTATCTGAGAACAAGTATGTTGCAACATGTTGCAGTTCACTGTCTACTTTGACATATTCTGTCTTTTAAAATGTGGTCAGAAAAACAGAAGACCTGTCATTCATACTGTATGATGGACGATCTGTAGATAATATTATAGTACACATTTTTGTGGCCTGTCATTTCAGTCACTCAACAATTCACTTCGTTCATTTACAAAGAATAGGTCATATTGCCACAGCTGTTGGGTAAGAATGAAATACAGAACTAGTGAAACAGTTTTCATAAAAAAAGATCCATATTATCTATTCCTTTATTTATATTTTTATGCCTTTTAGTTTGTCAATCAAATATGATAAAGTTATGTTTCTGTTTTTAAGAATGCCTTTATACCTCATCAATGCTAAAATGTGTCTATGCATATTATACCTTCCTCTTTTCAAACATCATATTATCTTAAGGTCAGCGTTTTGCAGACTTTTATGAGCCCAATCTTACAGCATCCAATAATTCTCCCAGTGGTCACACAACAGATGGTGAGCAGCTGGTCTCCCCTCACCTCAAGGTTTAAGTCATTAACCAAAACATCAAGCTCAGGCACTGCAGGAGTGTTGCAGGTTAAGTATATTTCAATGAGTCCTATTTGTTCTCAAGTTACCCTAAAAAGGAATATTATTTTCAAGTTTTGCTTGTTAGGCAACAGAAAATTATTAAACAGAATATGTCTCAGTTAATTTACATTGGAAGTCTTTTTTCAGTCATTTGCAGTAGTAGAGTTAATAAAGATTATGTTAAAGTGATACTGTAATTGTGATCATCATTATTTAAAGGAGAATTAGGGAAAGGCACACAAAATGTACAGTTATCAGATGAGATAGTATTAATTTAATATTTGAACAACAATAATAATATAGCTTAATAAAGTTTCAGAGCTTCTAAAAACCAAACCAAAAGATATCACAAAAACGTCTCATACAAGTACTTGTGAAGCTTTTTCAAGTTTCTGAAATGCAGTTTATCCCCCCTGCTGTCCCTGAGCTGGGATTTCAAGACAAAGAAAAGTCTCTGCCCACTAGGAATTTAGTTTGCTGCACAATTTTCTGGTGAACTCTTATAATCTATAGAGCTTCTGAAACTATATACAGTGTACTGTATATATGTATGTTTAACCCATGGCAGTGCCTAAATACCACATAATATCAAGAAACACAACAGGTAATAGAAATTCTGAACTGAATAGCAAATTATTTGACATTTTTAGACTAACAGGGTTTAGAACTAGAGGACCAAAATTTAAACATCTTGGTGTTCCCTTGCTGTTAACTTAAGCAAATTATACTATTAACCAGTTTCTTCCTCTGCTAAAAAAAAAAAAAAGAAGAAGAAGAAGATAAATATGGAATATAGGGATATACCACTTAATGCTATGAGGAATAAATGAAGTAACATCAGTAAAATTCTTGGGACTCTTGCTGTATGTCTCTGATAGAGCAGGTCTTCTGTAAATGGTAGTGAGATGGTGGTCATGATGATAGAAGGAAAATAAGAGAATTTGGAGAGAACAGTGGTAATATAAATTAAGTTCCATGGTAAACTCAAAGAACCCCCTAATAGGACTTCCCTTGTGGTCCAGTGGCCAAGACTCCATGCTCCCAAAGCAGAGGACTCAGGTTTGATTCCTGGTTGGGGAACTAGATCCCACATGCCCCAATTAAGGATCTGGCATGCCGCAACGAAGATTGAAGATCCTGCGTGTGGCAACTAATACCCAGGAGAGCCAAATAAATAAATAAATTGTATCATTTTAAAAAAGAGAACACCACATATAGAGAAATGGATGAGAACAATCATTTAATACTTTATTCATACCACTCACTGCTATAAAAATGTCCAGTTCAGTCGCTCACTCGTGTCCAACTCTTTGTGATCCCATGGACTACAATACACCAGGCTTCTCTGTCCATCACCAACTCCTGGAGTTCACTTGAACTCATGTCCATTGAGTCAGTGATGGCATCCAACCATCTCATCCTCTGTCGTCCTGTTCTCCTCCTGCCCTCAATCTTTCCCAGCATCAGGGTCCTTTCCAATGAGTCAGTTCTTTGCATCAGTTGGCCCAAGTATTGGAACTTCAGATATCAGTCATTCCAAATTTATCTTCCCAGAAGTCCTATAAAAGAAGATCATCTTCATTTTAAACATGAAGAACTTTATACCCAACCCAACAACAATACGTAAATCATTAAATAAGTCATGTATCACAGAGGGAAAACCAAGACTCACATGATTGTCAGTCTTCCTTATAGTCCACCATAGAACAGTCATCACTACTCTAGTAGTGGATAATAGTTTCCATGCAACTGAGAAGGGGAAAATATATATATATGAAATATAAATATAAATATATATGATTATATTATATATAAATATTATATAGAGTGAAAAGTGAAATTGAAAGTCGGTCATGTCTCACTCTTTGTGACCCCATGGGCTATACAGTCCATGGAATTCTCCAGGCCAGAATACTGGAGTGGGTCGCCAAGGAATCTTCCCAACCTAGGGATCAAACCCAGGTCTCCCACATGACAGGTGGATTCTCTACCAGCTGAGCCACCAGGGAAGCCCAAATATTGTATAAAGATATATAAGCATATTTTATAAATATATATGTGTAAAAATATTTTATATAAATATATATTTGTGTGTGTGCCTAATGCAGATTATTTAGATTTAAACTTAAAAGTTACTTTTGTTTTTATACTCATCACTTGTCCAACTTATATGTGTTTTCTGCTTATCTAAAGCCATACGTGAGAGTGAGACTGAATGTGAATCCTTTCCAGAATGGTATTTCCACATAGTTAATAGTGAGTTGTATAGGCTTCCAGACACATGGTTATGATAAACAATTCAAGAGGGTACAAGGCAGTGAGATATTTGTGTTGCTAATTCTAACATACAGCTTATGGATTTCTAGCTCCCAACTATTCATTTATCTACTAAATATTTTTTGTATCTTCATTACTATCTGGTGTCCATGTCTTTCCCCATTTCATTCTCTGCTCTCTGCTGTAAATTGTTTTGCATAAATTAAAGATGAAAATGCTTGTACTGTTTCTGCCCATTATCTTTATAAAGAACTTGGTTTTAAGGCCAAAACTTAGAAAAACTTTTTCACAGAGATAATCTAGAAATCTTTGTTCACCCAGACACTGGGATTCACTCTTTATTGCAGCCGATGCCTGTGTTCTTTCTGCTGTGCTCCACTCTCTTGTGTAAGAAAATATATAATTAGATTCCCACAAAATCATTCTGATGTAAAGCAAGCATCAAAGCAAATTTTAATAACTCTAGAAAAAAAATCTGCGGCTGTGTATTATATTTTGACACTGTGGAGTGTCAGACATTCTATTTTTTTTATTATTAAAACACAGCTCTTACTTGAGGAAGATTAAAATTGTACCTAAGACAAAAAAATAATAAAATGGCTAATCTAACAAGGTATGTATCTATTTATTCTCTATCAAATTCATAGAGTATTTTTAGTCAGACTAGCTAATTTCTTATTTATGAAGGAAATTTCACATCTGCTCTGTTCAGTCAAGTGTGCCGTCAATGCCTGAGGGGGGCATCTCTTTATGCTCATTTCCAGCCCTGCACTTTCCTCTTGAAGTTACACAGGAGGATTTGGGGAAAGCAAGACAGGAAATATACCCCTAGAAAAGCAAAACACTGCAAAGTTTTGAAATGAAATATATACAAAACACATGGTATATTTCAAGTTTGTTCCCAGAATGAAGCCTTTCTTCTTCCCTGTTTTCCTCTTTTCTGATGCCTCTACCAGCCCCTTCTGAACTTTCAGTGACTGACTTGACAATCTGACTCTTTAGACTCATGGTTTCCTTCAATGGATAATACCTACATAATGTCTCTATTTCTCCTCTTTACTTTTCTGCTATGCCTCATGAAAATCAACCTTCCTCTGCCCAAGTAAATGATTTCTCTATCTGTGTTAATATTTCACCTTTCTTCAGACCTAAAAATCTGCCCACTGAATACTTCCATTTGGATGTCCCTTAGGCACCTAAAATACAGCATCATTGTTCCCTTTAAAATCTTCCTTCCCCATAAATTCCACAACTCAAGGAATCAAGGCATTAATTAATAAGTAGCCCAGTCAGAAATCTAAATATCATCCTTGACTTTCCCAAAATGTTTCAGTCCCAATATTTAAATATCTCATAAATTCCCAGAACTCTGAATGTTCCCATTCCATCTCTTTCATTCAGGCATTCCTGGGTGGTGACATACACCCAGATTTTTTGCCTTTGCCCTTCTGTTGACTGTAAACTCTGTAGCCAGAATTATCTTTCTAAAGCATAAGCCATACCACTTCCCTTCTTAAGAGCGTAGCTTCCTAGGATAAAGTTTAAACTCACTGAGCCCAGATGATCTGGTCCCTGTGTGTCTATGACCTTCTCTCATAATTTGTATTATCAACAACCCAGTCTGGTGGAACATCCCTCAGTTTCTCAAATACATCACAATCTTTTCTCATACCTTTGTGTCTTTATGTTTACCTTAACACACACACATAGACACACAAACAGACACAGACACAGACACAGACACACACACACACACACACACACACACACACACACACACACACACACACACACACACACACACACACACACACACACACACACCCCTATCCAAATAAAGCTCTTCTGGAGCTTTTCCTTATTGGTCAAATTTTACTTAGGTTCTCTCCTTGGTGTCCCCATTACCCTTGTTACATTTATTACAAAGTAGATTACTTTTAATGCCATATTTTAATTCCCTAGTAACTTTTTACATCCTCTATGAAGCTGGAAGGTCAATGAGAGCAGAGGCTGTGCCTATATCATTTTTAGATCAACATTTCTCAAACACATATTATGATCCTGATGTTCTATTAACATTCTCAACAGCCCTACGAGATAGGTACTATTATTAACCCTGTTTAACAGAGAGAAACCTGAGGCACAGAGAGACTAACTACCTTGCTCTGAATCACACAGCTAATAGACTGAGCTGAGATTTCAACTCAGGTGGTCTGGCTCCAGTACCCTCAGCCTTAACAGCTATGAAGCTTCCTATATTATTTATCATTCCATATCCAATGCCTAGCCAAGTGCCAGACACAGAATACGGGCTCAAAATAGATGTGTGGATTACACATTAAAAGCAGTGTAGTCTTCTCAACTACTGGAGTTATGATAGCCTAATCAGAGAAGAATTGTCTCCTATAAGAAAGGAGGTATGAAGGAGCCAAAAAGAGTAGAGAGGGGGTTACGTGAGTAGGGAAATTGGCAAGTTTCAATGGATCGGGATCGTGTAGTGACAATACAAGGAGACACTGTAAAGGAAAGAGCTGAAATCACTAATCACTTCTTTTTTATTGGAGTATAATTGCTTTACACTGTCGTGTTAGTTTCTGCTGGACAGCAATCTGAATCAGCTGTTATGCATACATGTATCCCCTCCCTCTTGAGTCTTCCACCCCCAGCCCCTATCCCACCCTCTAGGTTATCACAGAGCACACCCAGCTAAAGCTCTGCTATACAGCAGCCTCCCACTAGCTACTTGTCTTCCACATTGTAGTGTACTGGGGAGAGCAACACTAGCCACTTCTACAGGCATGACTGCATGAAACTATTTAGCTTCTTTTTAACTTATAAACAAACCATCTTTGAAAATAAATGTTCATGCTAACCTAGAACTCAGGAATGATACAAACAGCAAAATAAGCAGGTTCAGGGCGGTGAGGATCCATTTGAGCTGTGTTGACGTCTGTCACAAACATGGAGGGTAGGACAAAATTCTGCGTACAAGTGACATTTTATCAGAATGACAGTCACCTATGTGAAGCATTTATCTGCCATGATATAGTGACTGGTGTGTGAAACTGAAGAAATGTTTCAGTAAAGAAAACGTTTCAGTATAATCACAAAGATGTCATACAGACCTTCTAAATAAGTAGATTGTACCTAATCTATGGGGAAAGAAAGTCTTAGGACCAAGCACTGGGCATGTATAAGGAATGAACACATCCAGAGCAGTGGGGAGCACTGAACAAATTTGGGTGTACAGGAAAGTAGCCTAAACAAATTCCTGTGCTTTTAGCAAGTAGGAAGCAATTTATTCTCCATGATTAGATTTAATGTCTTGATTAATAGTAATATGTCTTCCTTCTTCCTGGTAATATTTATAATTAACTGTGGGTTTTGGGTTACTTCTTTTTAGAGTGTCCAAGAGGTTACTGCAGAAATGGTGGGACTTGTATGGTGGAGAAAAACGGTCCATTGTGTCGGTAAGAATAATTGCCTTTTTAAATTTTTTTAAACATTTATTTCATCTTGTTTTTCTTGAGGCTGATCTAAGAGAACATAATCAACATGTTATTAAGGTAAAAACAGTGAATAATGGCAGTATTAATATTTGTCCATTTGAGTGTGAGAAAGGAATATTTGATATTTAGGAAAATATCAATGATGTCACATGATTTTATATCTCTCAGCATTCATTTTATATTGTATGGGATATATAGTTTTAATAATATTCATTATTTCTTGTTTTTAATTTTTGTATCAGATTATAAAAAGATTTCATATAGATATCATCTTATTTCAGATAAACTTAATGTCTGTATTTCCTATCTCCCTTTTTATTTCATGTTCTATATTTTTCTTTTCTAACAAGACAGGAATAAAATTAATTCATAAGTAAAACCTTTTTCTGGTTTATTCAATGGATGTTTATGAGTAGATAAAGTTAAGGTACAGATAAGGAATATATTTACATAGTTAAAGCAAAAATATTCAGAAAGAGTTCTTGTGATTTCTTCTGGGAATTATTTATATTGCCTATCAAAGATGGCTTAAACTTTTGTCTCTCACCCTTTAGGGAATATCATTGAAAACAGTTTCATAAATTCTAAAGGAAATGATGCATATTCCATTATATTTGTGTTTATGATTTTTTATTCTAACAGACCCGTGTATATATTACTTTGCTTATTAGAGAAATGGTTTCAAGTTGACACTCAAGTCATAACATAGCACACAAAAGTATTAATATCTGGAAAAACTCATTAATAGTTGTTTAAACTCTTCTATCCTTCTGAGTCAACACTCATATTTTAGAAAAATTCATTTATCACTTTAAAAGACAGCAAACACATCTACCAAGGAGAACAACAAAAATTTTTATGATGAAATACTACACTATTTTAACATTGTTGAAACAGAAATATTAATGTGTTTCTCAAAGCTTTTGGCTCTCAAATTCACTACATAATTTAACTCACAACATCTTAGCAAAATTATACTTTTCCCTGTATCAGTTTCCATGGAAATTAGCTTTCTACAAACTATGACTTCATGGAAATACAGGATACATATTACTAATTTCTAAAAATCTTGTGGAAGAAACTGAGAAAGATGGCATAAATATTTATTGAACATCAGCTGAGTGGGTAATGTTTAGTATCAACTGTTTACAATAAGGAGGTTCCAGTTTTTCTCTTTTCTAACCCTGATGGTTAGACAAAAGCTCCCAACTGTAGTTAGTCTCAGCTGAGCAAGCAAAGAGTTTTGCGTTCTTGGCAACATCCTCGGGTGCTTAAATAAACTTTAAAATTTGAAATCCAGATGGTGATGTTTGAAACTTGTTTCTCTCAAGTGAGGAAACTCTGATGTGGGGGGAAAAGATATGACAAGAGAATTGAGAGAGAGCTAGACTAAAGAAAGAAATTAAGGCAGCAAAATGTATTGAGTTGGCCCAAAACTTTGTTCGGATTTTTCACAAGATCTTACGGAAAAAACCCGCATGGAGTTTTTGGTCAATGCAATATAAAGGAATTCACTGACTGGAAAGCCAATGAAATATTTTACTATGTTACTTTGCATAATAAATAATACTTTTCAAATAGCTAGCTAACTGTAATTACCATCAATATAAACAACTGGTCCGAGGGCTCTCTGCTCCATAGGGGTGAAAAATATGACTTTTAAACATTTTTCTCGTAGTATAATATGGTAGCCTTTTCATTCAAATTTTTATTTCTTTAAATGGTGAACTGCAGAAGAGACATGTGTATTGTAATAAAGTTTTTTAAAAGCATAGAATAGTGTATGAAGCAAAAGTAGAAATCCCAATACCTAAATTCTCCTCTTGAGTAGTATGGGTTATATCCACATGGCTTTCTTTTCACACACACACACACACAAGCACACATTTATTTCTTACAGAAATGTGAATTACACTTTACAATACACGATGTACTGTGTATGTGTGTTTTCTTTATGTTTCTTCATGAAAGGCCATGCTGTTCTTCCGCATCCGTCAGCATAGCTCTAGATCTACCACTTACTGGTTGTGTATTATTGGGTGAATCTGCTAATCTGACTGTGTTTCAGCTCTTCTTTGTTAAAATGGAGAAAATAAGTGCACTCATAGAGCCTCCTAGAGCCGTTAAGAGATTTAAAGGGGTTAATATACGTAAGACATTCTGCAAAAAGCCTGACACATAAGACGTTATAGGAATGCTCCCCATTATTATTACTATGCCACTATTTTATACTGTGTAGTGTATAGTATTCAATATATGGGCTTGTCATCATTTAATTAACCCCATTAATCCTATTACTGGTTGTTTTGTTCTTAAACATTTTGTTTCACAGTTATATTGCAATACCCGTCCTTTGACTTGTTCTTGTACATTTCCTTATTTTAAGCATAATGTGTCTTTCTGTAATGCCAAATAACAAAGTAAATTATTTCTAATGGCACTTAGTGTCGATTCATTTCCAGTTAAATTTAGCATCCAGTTCATTTGTCACATACAGATATTCATTTTTGGATATAAGGTTAAATGAAGACAGCTTTAGAATACAGTTTTAGAGTAACTCTAGGGTACTTTGGAAAGGTGTTGGCTTTATATCAAGCCCTATTCTCTCATTCCCAAGAGTGGGAATTCATTGTCATTCTTATCCAAACAAATAAGGACAGAAGTCCAAAGCCCATCTCTCATTCAGGCCACTGTGGATACAAGAATTTCATGGTTTCCTGAAGGAAACTTGTCAGAAAAGCCTTTGAACTTCCTCTTAGAATCTGTGAGAAAAGACCTTCAGGCTTAGTCTACAATCCCAGAGGAAAGAGACTTTATAAGGTCATTCATATTGCTAGGAGCTTGTAATTATTCACAAGAGTAGAAGCTACAAGGTGAATCATGGTTTCCCATTACTTGAGAAACACTAATAGCTTGGCATGTTCAATGACTTAGGAAGCAAACCATGAGCCAAAAGATTCTTCACCTGAGGAGGCTTGATTATTATATTATTTCAATATACTAGCATGTTTATTAGAAAAAAGAGTGAGCTATGTAATATAAATTCCAAGTTAATATGGAGGGCAGGAAAGAAGTTACAAGAAAGAAAAGAAAATCAAGTTAGCCAGGCTAAGAAAGAGAAATAGGAAACAGCATTAAATTTAAAGTACTTATACAATTACATACATATACATAAGTTTACTATATACATATTTATTTCATATATATTTTTATTGTATAAACATTATATGTTATATTTTTATTTCACATATATTTAATTTTAAACAAAAATATATTTAGAAGATGAACTGAAAAAAGGCAGGAAAAAAACGATTTGACAAATGAGTACAAAAATACACAGTGGTAACTTTAATATCAAAACCCCACAAAATTATAGTATAAGCACATTTTTAAAAGGTTATATTGCTAAATTAAAATGATACATTCTAAAAGTTACAAAAGACAAAAATCCCTATGAAGCCAACGACCTAGTAACAAAATACAGAAAGCAGCAGTTTCTAGATACCCAAAAGAAAAAAAAAGGATGACAAAAGAAAATAAACACCTTTTTGGAAATTTTGAATACCATTTCTAGGAAGCCCTTAGGTGAGAAACGCATTTTAACCTGGAATTTTAAAAGACAATAAAGATGATAATTTCTCTTTTCTCATCTTCTCTCCGTGTCAGCATGTGAGAGTGAATCACAGTTTTTCTTCATCTGCTTTCTGAGATATCACTGGCCATCACTCTCACTTTGCTCTACTAGTTCCTTCTCCTTCTTGTAATACTGGAGTGCTCCAATACTCAGGGCTTGAAAGCCTTCTCTTTTCTGCCTGCTTTCACTTACCATATGATCTCATCTAAGCTTGGGTTAATTTATCGACTTTGAATAGTGTATTAGCAGTTCAAACCTATCCTACCAAATTCCACATTCTTAAATTCAGCTGCCAAGAAGACATCAGACTTCATCTGGATATCTAATAGGCATCACAAATATAACATGTCCAAAAAGATCTTTTGCCTCAACAGGGCATCTTCTCTTTCTCCACGCTTTGCACACACTGTTACCTCTGCCTCAAGTTTTCTTTTTTTGCCTTATTTTCCCAAAGGATGCTTTTTAATACTTAAGATCCAATATAAATAGCTATTTTCTTTGGATATCCTTTCCCATACCAACCAAGTAAAATGACTCAATGCTCCTTCTATGCTCCTCTATTGACTCTATGTTATTTTACAAGTCTTTGTTTTACTTCATTATCTATTTAAAACCTATCCATCCTATTAAGAAATATATTTCCAATGTAATTTCATTTTTTAATGACCATCAAAATTTGCTTTTCCCAATTTTTATTAGTTTTGTATATAAGAATAAAATCGTAGTTATGATCACAGACAGTTTTAAAAAAATAAATTACATATTTGTTGCAGAAAAGTTTGAAAACAAAGCTTTGTGATATAAAAAAAGTTTGCAATATGAACAGTAAAAATCAGTTGGAAAGGAAAATCAAAATATTAGTTCAATGAGGAAAAGGAGCTATTAAAAATTCTAACCATTAAAGGCAAACTTCTTCATGTATATTTTGTTGGAAGATAATGTGTATCCAGGGCTTCCCTCATAGCTAAGTTGGTAAGGAAATGGCCTGCAATTCAGGCCACCTGGATTCAATTCCTGGGTCGGGAAGATCCCCTGGAGAAGGAAATGGCAACCCACTCCAGTATTCTTGCCTAGAGAATCCCCATAGACAGAAGAGCCTTTCAGGCTACAGTCCATGAGGTCGCCAAGAGTCAGACACAACTTAGAGACTAAACCACCACCAATGTATATCCAGTGATATTTACATTTCAATGACAACATTTGAAAAAGTGGTCTAAGAGTTTTATTTTTACTAGCCTGGAGAGTGTATAATTTGAAATTGCTTAAAGTTAAGATTAAAAAAATAATAATAACTTTGACTTAAAGGAAATTCAAAATTTTTCAAAAATTCTTTTAGAGAGTGTGGGCAAAAATTTTGAAGCCAAAATAGAAAATAAATGTCATGGTTTTTGTACCTTTTCATCAGATCAGTTCAGTCACTCAGTCATGTCTGACTCTTTGTGACCCCACGGACTGCAGCATCCCAAGCCTGTCCATCGCCAACTCCCAGAGTTTACTCAAACTCATGTCCATTGAGTCGGTGATGCCATCCAACCATCTCATTCTCTGTTGTCCCCTTCTCCTGCCTTCAATCTTTCCCAGCATCAGGGTCTTTTCCAATGAGTGAGTTCTTCGAATCAGGTGGCCAAAGTACTGGAGTTTCAGCTTCAGCATCAGTCCTTCCAATGAATATTCAGGACTGATCTCCTTTAGGATGGACTGGTTGGATCTCCTTGCAGTCCAAGGGACTCTCAAGAGTCTTCTCCAACACCACAGTTCAAAAGCATCAATTCTTTGGTGCTCAGCTTTCTTTATAGTCCAACTCTCACATCCATATATGACTACTAGAGCAACCATAGCCTTGACTAGACAGACCTTTATTGGCAAAGTAATGTCTCTGCTTTTTAATATGCTGTCTAGGTTGGTCATAACTCTTCTTCCAAGGAGCAGGTGTCTTAATTTCATGGCTGCAGTCACCATCTGCAGTGATTTTCGAGCCCCAAGAAATAGTCTCTCACGGTTTCCACTGTTTCCCCATCTATTTCCCATGAAGTGATGGCACCAGATGCCATGATCTTAGTTTTCTGAATGTTGAGCTTTAAGCCAGATTTTTCACTCTTCTCTTTCACTTTCATCAAGAGGCTCTTTAGTTGTTCTTCGCTTTCTGCCAAAGGGTTGTGTCATCTGCATATCTGAGGTTATTGATACTTCTCCTGGCAATCTTGATTCTAGCTTGTGCTTCATCCACCCCAGCGTTTCTCATGATGTACTCTGCATAGAAGTTAAATAAGCAGGGTGACAATATACAGCCTTGACCTACTCCTTTCCCTATTTGGAACCAGTCTGTCGTTCCATGTCCAGTTCTAACTGTTACTTCCTGACCTGCACACAGATTTCTCAAGTGGCAGGTCAGGTGGTCTGATGTTCCCATCTCTTTAAGAATTTTCCAGAGTTTGTTGTATATCTTTTCATGACTAGTACCAAATTCATACCTGATGTTATAAGAGCTATTTGTGTAATATACTGAATGAAGGATGAACAAATGGATATACATGCAAAGTTCTGGAGTTTCAATTAAAAAATATCAATACTTTTAAATATGTTCTTAAGTTATTGAGGTGAGCATATATAGTCAAATCGCTCAGTCATGACCCATTGGGACCCCATGGACTGTAGCCTGCCAGGCCCCTCCATCCATGGGATTTTCCAGACAAGAATACTAGAGTGGGTTGCCATTTCCTTCTCCAGGGCATCTTCCCAACCCGAGGATCAAACCCAGGTCTCCTGCGCTGCAGGCAGACTCTTTACCATCTGAACCACCAGGGAAGCCCAGGTGAGCATATGGTCTCATCAAAACTCAGACTGTTAACCACAAAGGAATTATTGAATGTTTTCTAAGTAGACTGCAAGAAGAATATTGAGTGAGCCTATGATGTGCTCATTATACTAAAAAGTAATGACTCTCCAGTTTATAGGACAGAATGGACATCAATAAAGATAAATATCACCCATTAAAGAAACTCTACTTTGCTATAATGACAGAAGAGGGTGCTCTTAAACTAGAAATCTTATAAACTACCTCAAATCCACAACCCTAGGCTTTAAATGAAGAGTAAATGCAATTTTCATACCTACAAAGCTGTTTAAAAGTTTAAACAGTTTCATACCTGTTTAGAAGTTCACCTTATGAACACTATTCTTCCCACAAAAAAAGAAAAAGAAGAGGAGGAGTAAGGGGAAGGAAGGAAGGAAAGAAAGAAGAAAAAACAAGTAATATGAAGCAAAAGGCAAATACTCAACAATCTCAACCAGGCACCTCCATCCATGGAATATTCCAGGCAAGAGTACTGGAGTGGGTTCCCATTGCCTTCTCCTAAATATTGTCATTTAAAAAAAAAATTTAGAGATAAGGGGAAAAAAATCTTAATTGAGAAAGACAAAACCAAAGTACAAATGGACAACACAACAGTAAGAATCAAATTACTGATTGAACTCAGGAAAGAAATTTAAAAAGAAAAACTAAATTATAATTCTCTCAAAGGAGGATATATTCAAATTAAATTTATTAAGGAATTTTGAGCAAAAGTGAGAAAATAACCAAGGAAATGAAAGTGGGATGAAGTAAAAAGAACCAAAGAGAAAGTAAGTGAAGTGGAAGACAAAAATCACTCATGTACAGCTGGCCCTTGAACAACATGGATTTGAAGTACATCCAAGTTATATGCAGATTACAAATTCACTTATATACAGATTTTTAAAAAAACATATGTACTACAGTATACCACATTTCATGAGTGGTTGGATCTGGGAATGTGGAACTTCAGATACAGCAGGTCAGCTGTAAATTTATACACAAATTTTCAACTGTACAGGGGTTGGCGTCCCGATAACTCAAGTTGTTCAAAGATCAACTGTAGTTTGAGTCCCTAAGGAAGGAAATCAAAACAATAGAACAGAATTAATATTTAAAACTATCATCCAAGAAACTAAAAAATGAAAGAAGACCTGAATTTACATAATGAAATGACAAACAGCTGTTAAGATGACAGTTTGGCAGCAACCCGGGAAATTTGACACAAACCCAGCATTTCCAAGATATATGCTAACCTTAGGCTCTAAACCAAAGGAAAATATTCCCATTACCTGTAGGGGAAAAGACCAAATAATAAGGAAAAGGGATTAGTCAAGCATTAGACTTCTGAAATCAGAGAGACAAAGAGACCTATTAGGATTTTCTCCAGAATTAAAAAAAAAAAAAAAAAAGTCTTTGACAAAATTTAGTATCCATTCCTGATTTATTTTAAAAAGCCTTAAGGAACATATGAATTGGTATCCAATTGATGCTTTCTTAATGTGATAATAAATTCTTATTTTAAATTTTGAATCAATTCTTTATTTATAAATTCAGTATCTTAATTGAGAATCACACAAGGCGTTTCCATTAAGATGTCAGGAATAAGGAAATTTGACCACTCTCTTCACTGACATTTAAATTTGTATGGGAGATAGTAGTCAATTTAATTGGACCAAAAACAAAAGGAGAAAAGCAGCCTAAGAACTAGAAAAGAACTTAAATTATTATGACAGTAAACCTGGAAAACCTTAGAAAATTAATCATAAATAAAATTCAAAAATTGAAAACAATTCTATAAGTAATTTTGGAGGATATAAAATTAGCATTCAGAAATCAATAGTCAATATACACAAAACTCAGGGAAAATAGAAAAGGAAACTGTATTCATAACAAAAACAAAAAGACAAAATATTTAGGAATAAATTTAATAAAGTAAAAAGCAAATACATATGATAAAATCAATCCCACAACCTTGAACAGATAAAAAGACATTTTCCTTCTCTGGGTAGCTGACTCAACATCTTAAAGGACTTTGGTCCCTAGGCCAGTCTATGAATTTTATACAACCCTACAAAAATATCCACAAATTGGGGTAAATAACTTGATAATAAAGTTCATATGGGAAAATAAACATAGACTTAGCTAATTACCTGTTGAAAAAAGCTACTAGAAGCTGAGCAGACCGACTAGTACAAAGATAGCAAAGTCCTTACTATTAAAGCAGGTAGTACAGGAAATTGAGTAGGCGTCATAGACATTTTAGACTAACAGAATAAAAAGTCTAGAAATGCATTTAATGCATATGAAAACTTAGTAAATATTAATAACAGCATCTCAGTCTCAGAACAGGATGGACTTTCAAGCAGTGTTGGGGCAACTTCGTAGCTATTTGGAAAACAGATGAAAATTAAAACTATACCTCACACCATACACAAATAAAAATAAACTTCAGGTAGATCAGAGTTCAAAGTGAAACCATGGATATACTAGGGTGATTTTTAAAACCAGTTACACACATGGTAAATTTCTCTATAATCTGGATATAAGAAAAAAAACAGGTCCAAATGCAATAAAATATAATACTGATAAATTTGACTATATAAAAATGTGGTTAGAAGGAATATTTTGCATGTTATAAAAAAGTACCATATGCAACATCAAAAGACACCTGTCAATCTGAGAGAAAATGTATCATATATCTCAGGAAAATGAAAATTTGCCTAATACTTAAGTATTTTAAAATATGGCCAAAGCCTAAACATCATATTAAAAATAGACCATGATTAGTTAAAATATGCAAAATTATGCTTAAATATATGAAGAAACCTCAATTTCATTCATGAGATCAAGATAAAACCATACTAAGGTGCTATTCTCTGCCTCTCTGATGAGCAACATATTCTGTTGGTAAGAAAGTGAAGAAACAAGCACTTTGCTAAGGGAAATGCAGATCAGTATAATTTTTATAGAAATGAACTTGGCAGTATATAGCAAAACTACATATGCATTTACTTCTTGAACCTAAGAATTCCACTTCTAAAATTTATACTCTTGGTACAATTCCAGCACTATGAGAATGCATGTACACAAAGTTACTCACTGTAAGCATTTTTTATAATTTCAAAATACTGGAAACAACATAAATGCTGACATAGAGGAGAGTGGCAGAATAAACAATGGTACCTTCACACAACAGATACAATTGGAATGTAGAACAGCTAAGGGGTGTCCCTTCTACCAGATGTGGGACAAGTGTTGCCTGGGGTAGGCTAAAGGAAAATGAGAATATATAGTCATAGCTGCTAGAATTATCATATGGCTTTTCTTTCATTTGATTCAAATGTTAAAAATCAGGTGTCTTACTGCCACATGTCGGCTACCTCTTAAGTGTCTGACATGACTTTGGCCTTCACATAAACCTATACGGTAGATGATATTGTGTCTAATTTGACAGGTAAGGAGGAGAGACCATGAAACTGGGTAATTTTCCTAAAGACAAAGGGCAAGAAAGTGGTGGAGTTAAGACTTAAACCATAGTCTTCCGGCCAGTGTCTGTACTCCTAAGTTATCAACCATTGTGATATGTTGCCGCTTTGGATATTTGACTAGGTGACTCATGAGTCTTTTTTAAAATTTTATTTTAATTAGTTAATTAATTTATTTGACTGCACTGGTTCTCAGCATGTGGGACCTTTAGCTGTTGTATATGGGATCTAGTTGCCTGACCAGGGATCAAACCTGGGCCACCAACATTGAGAGCACAGAGTCTGAGCCACTGGACCACCAGGAAAGTCTTCAGTTCAGTTCAGTCACTCATTCGTGTCCGACTGTTTGTGACCCCATGAATCCCAGCACGCCAGGCCTCCCTGTCCATTACCAACTCCTGGAGTTCACTCAGACTCACGTCCATCGAGTCAGTGATGCCATCCAGCCATCTCATCCTCTGTCATCCCCTTCCCCTCCTGCCCCCAATACCTCCCAGCATCAGAGTTTTTTCCAATGAGTCAACTCTTCGCATGAGGTGGCCAAAGTACTGGAGTTTCAGCTTTAGCATCATTCCTTCCAAAGAACACCCAGGGCTGATCTCGTTTAGAATAGACTGGTTGGATCTCCTTGCAGTCCAAGGGACTCTCAAGAGTCTTCTCCAACACCACAGTTCAAAAGCATCAATTCTTCGGCGCTCAGCCTTCTTCACAGTCCAACTCTCACATCCATCAATGACCACAGGAAAAACCATAGCCTTGGTGACTCATGAATCTATAATTGCCAGATTCATTGAGTATAGATTTGACTCAAATGTCTGAAGGAATTATAAAACTAAGTTTTATTTGCATTTGGATGTTTTCTGTTCTTTAACATATTGTGCACTTCTATTCTTACAAGTTTTCATGTACCTTTCTGCCCATTTTCCACTTTCTCATCTTGACTACCTGAAAAACTCCAGTTTAATTTTTTATGTCCCAACTTGTAGAAACTCCTCTCTATTTCCATGAACCCATGCATATGAGCCATATCCTGTAGGAAATATACAAAAGAGGGCAGGAATTTGACCCTAAAACCAGGTCAACCTGGGCTTGGGTATGAACTCCATCCACTATTGACTAACTCCTTGACTTTGAATAAAGAAAGTGAAAGTGAAGTCTCTCAGTCCTGTCTGACTCTTTGCGACCCTGTGGACTGTAGCCCACCAGGCTCCTCCATCCATGGGATTCTCCAGGCAAGAATACTGGAGTGGGTTCCCATTGCCTTCTCCAGGGGAATCTTCCTGACCCAGGGTTTGAACCCTGGTCTCCCACATTTCAGGCAGATGCTTTAACCTCTGAGCCACCAGGGAAGCTCATGACTTTGAAAATAAATTACCTCATTTTTTTTCTAAAGAGAAGGGGAAATGAACATTCACTGAGAAACCAACATCCTCTGCCCATGATGGAGCTATGAATTGAAAAGAGCTTCTGTATTGCTGAATATATATACTTCATAATTGTTTTATTGACTTAAGAACACTTTTTAAAATGTATCTAAGTGGGAAGCACTGGTAATCTGTTTGCCAGTTTCTTATTTAACATCATTGAAATCATCTCCATAGCAACCAACAACAATTCTTTACTGGTGGAAAATAGAACAAATTATCAAAATTTAAGATCATGGCCTCTTTTTTTTTTTTTTTTTCAAACAGAATACTGAAGTGCTAAGGACTAACAAATATATTTATAATAACATTTGAATGCTTTGAAAATTATTTCAAAATTTCAAGAAGTCAATTTAAAAAGAGAGCATTCAGATGTTTTCTGAGTAGCAAGCTTAAGGCCATGCAGTTGCTTTTCTTTTCATATTTATTAATAACGCATGAAGAGACCACTTGATGGGAAAATATACGTCACCAAAATAGGCCCAAACAGAGATATTAAAGTTGATTAGATTAAATGATATAGTAGATATTTTATGTCAAAGATGTAGTTCCTCTCCTCCAAAAACTTAAGTGTGTATATCTATTTTATTTTTTTTTCAGTTTTTTATTTTTTTAATTTTAAAATCTTTAATTCTTACATGCATTCCCAAACATGAACCCCCCTCCCACCTCCCTCCCCATAACATCTCTGTGGGTCATCCCCATGCACCAGCCCCAAGCATGCTGTATCCTGCGTCAGACATAGACTGGCGATTCAATTCTTACATGATAGTATACATGTTAGAATGCCATTCTCCCAAATCATCCCACCCTCTCCCTCTCCCTCTGAGTCCAAAAGTCCGTTATACACAGCTGTGTCTTTTTTCCTGTCTTGCATACAGGGTCGTCATTGCCATCTTTCTAAATTCCATATATATGTGTTAGTATACTGTATTGGTGTTTTTCTTTCTGGCTTACTTCACTCTGTATAATCGGCTCCAGTTTCATCCATCTCATCAGAACTGATTCAAATGAATTCTTTTTAATGGCTGAGTAATACTCCATTGTGTATATGTACCACAGCTTTCTTATCCATTCATCTGCTGATGGACAACTAGGTTGTTTCCATGTCCTGGCTATTATAAACAGTGCTGCGATGAACATTGGGATATATGTGTCTCTTTCAATTCTGGTTTCCTCAGTGTGTATGCCCAGCAGTGGGACTGCTGGGTCATAAGGTAGTTCTATTTGCAATTTTTAAGGAATCTCCACACTGTTCTCCATAGTGGCTGTACTAGTTTGCATTCCCACCAACAGTGTAGGAGGGTTCCCTTTTCTCCACACCCTCTCCAGCATTTATTGCTAGCAGACTTTTGGATCACAGACATTCTGACTGGTGTGAAGTGGTACCTCATTGTGGTTTTGATTTGCATTTCTCTGATAATGAGTGATGTTGAGCATCTTTTCATGTGTTTGTTAGCCATCCGTATGTCTTCTTTGGAGAAATGTCTATTTAGTTCTTTGGCCCATTTTTTGATTGGGTCGTTTATTTTTCTGGAATTGAGCTGCATAAGTTGCTTGTATATTTTTGAGATTAGTTGTTTGTCAGTTGTTTCATTTGCTATTATTTTCTCCCATTCAGAAGGCTGTCTTTTCACCTTGCTTATATTTTCCTTTGTTGTGCAGAAGCTTTTAATTTTAAAAACTGAAAGTATTTTCCCTTAAAGCCAGGAATAAGAAAAAAAAAAAAAAAGTGAGTCTGAGATTATTCTATTTGCTCAAGAGGTTTGAGTGAAGAAACAGCAAAAAGAAGTAAAAATTAAACACATTTAAAAAGAAACACAAATATTATTGCAGATACAGCCTAGGAAAGTCAAGCAAATTAACTATGACACTATTAGAATAATAAAAAGGGCTCAGCAAGGTAGATAAAGATAAAAATTCAAGACTAATTAAATTTCCCTTTCACCAGTAAGAACAATAATTAAACAAGATAATTAGAAAAAGAGCTCCATTCTGAAATAGTGTTATTATAATAAATACAGGCCTACACTTAAATGATGAAGTCCCACATAAAGAGAACTGCATACACAAATGAAGGATACTCAAAGACCTAATCAAAGGGATAAGAAAAGGAAACAAAGTTACTTTCTAGAATTAGCAATATTCAATAATATAAAAATGATAATTAACAAAGGACACTTTTAGTGTTTTAGATTTTGTTTTTTGAAGTAGACCAATGGATCTTAATGTTCACTAGAAAAAGAAATATAATATTTAAAGACAAAATTAAGGATTTATATTTGTTGTACTTGATATTAAAGCTTGCTATAGGTTCTTGGTAATAAATATTGTGGAGAAGGGACAGAAACCAAAAAACAGACTATTGGGACAGAATGAAGAGTCTACTAATAGGTTGATATAGCTATATGGAATTAATGTAAACCAGCGGCATTTCAAGTTGATGCGGGTAGACGGGTTGGACTATGTAATAATTGGTGTTAGGACTGTTGGTTAGCCATTTATTTTAAAATATTAATTGTTATTGGCATTATACCTGAAACTAATCCAAGTATAATGAACTAATCCCAGATTTGTTAAAGGTATAAATAGGGAAAACTTTTAATTAAACAAAATATACAATCAGAGAATATTTTAAAATCTTGAAGAATGGAAGTCATTTATAAGTTTATTAGCAACCATAAGTGGAGAAGGCAATGGCACCCCACTCCAGTACTTTTGTCTGGAAAATCCCATGGACAGAGGAGCCTGGTAGGGTGCAGTCCATGGGGTCACTGGGAATTGGACATGACTAAGCAACTTCACTTTCACTTTTCACTTTCATGCATTGGAGAAGGAAATGGCAACCCACTCCAGTATTCTTGCCTGGAGATCCTAGGGACGGGGGAGCCTGGTGGGCTGCCGTCTATGGGGTCACACAGAATTGGACACGACTGAAGCGACTTAGCAGCAGCAGCAGCAGCAACAACCATAAGAGAAAAGATGAACAGGTTTGGAAATTTGACCACCTGGATGGTTCCTAAAGAAAAATAAAACTGCAGTAATGGTGAAAGATACAATAGCAGGCCACAAGAAAGATATGCAGTGAATACCATAGATGGAGATTAGCTATAATATATGTGGTAATAGACAAAGATTATTCACAGAAAAAGGAATATAAATGTTCAACACATACCAGAAAAAAACTCAACACTCATTAATAAAAAAGTACAAATTTAAACCTTTTAAACTTTGGTTTAGCCTATCAAAGTAACACAAAAATTTTAGTACTATCTACCATTTTAGTAGATAGTACTAGATAGATAGTATATAGTACTAGAAGACAGTACTACTCCTATCTACTAATATCTACTAGAAGGTAGAAACATTTACCCTATTTTATACAGATTATGGGACTATAACTTGTATATTTAGGAAATTATACATACAACATTTAGGAAAAGAAACTTGTAGGAAAGACAAAGTGGTAATATCCATTCAAGATTTTTAATATCCATATTCTTTAAAGGAGATCAGTCCTAGGATTTCTTTGGAAGGACTGATGCTAAAGCTGAAACTCCAATACTTTGGCCACCTCATGCGAAGAGTTGACTCATTGGAAAAGACTCTGATGCTGGGAGGGATTGGGGGCAGGAGGAGAAGGGGATGACAGAGGATGAGATGGCTGGATGGCATCACTGACTCAATGGACATGAGTTTGGGTGAACTCCGGGAGTTGATGATGGACAGGGAGGCCTGGCGTGCTGTGATTCATGGGGTTGCAAGGAGTCGGACACGACTGAGTGACTGAACTGCACTGAAATGAACTGAGTTCTTAAACTCAGCCATCTCAATCCTAGGACTCCAGCCCACTGTCATATTAACAAAAAAATATAGATAAGTGTTGAGTTGGGTATTTTGCCAGTACGATTTTGAAAACATTTTTTTAATTAAATATAAATCCTTACAGAAAAGTATCTTTGTTGTTAGGTAAAAATGTGCAGATTCCAAAATAATATGTGTATTAAAGTCCTATGTGAGGGAGGGCTGGCAGAAAGTATGTGAAAATACAAAACAAGTGCTTATGGCAACATGAGCATCAACACATTCAGGGTTGTCAGTGACCTCTGTAGAAGGAGACTGGCTCTGGAGAAAAGGACAATTTCATATTTTAGTTTCTGTATTTTTATTTTAACAAGAACTGCTCTTGTAGCTCAGAAATGCATTTTTTTTTCCCAAAAAGATCTTTAAAATGGTTGCAATGTTTAAAAAAGAATAACACCTTTTACAGTAAAAGGCAGAGCCAACTGGCTGCTTTTAACAGCAGCTCCGTGATGAGATGTGCTTGTCTCTGAGTTTTCCTCCCCCGTTGTCAGAAAGCATTACACACTTTCTGCCTTGTGCCGAGTCAGACAGGCCAGGCAGGCCAGGAATGCAACTGAGGATGAAACAAATAACCTCTCTCACCAAGCCTCCCTCCCTCCCTCCCTCCTCGAGCTCCATTCTCCTCTGATCACATATGCCCAGAGAATCATGAAAATCAGAAGCCCAGTAATACCTCATTTTCCCTCTCTGACTCTTTCCCAGAAAGCAAGCCTTGTGAAGTGTTGGGCCACTTAATTGTCCAGTTGTTTTTAGACTCCCCCTGCCAGCCTGTAAACTTTCACAGCTGACTACAGCACTGCTTTCACAATCTGATGCAACTGCCTTCTGAATGACCTGTGGTGTGGACTCATCCCGAAAGGGTGCCCTCCAAAGAAGCACATGGCCCAGATTTTGTTCACTGGTCGTTGCTGACAGAGATTTGTGATCCAGATATTTTCCAAAGTGTCTGGTCTGACCTGACTGTTAAGTAGATATTTCTCTTCTCCTGGAAGAAAAGTGGTGGGTTATTTCTGGGGCAGGATCTACCGTGCCAAAGGACTGGCTTTAAAAGACAGAACAAGAGATAGCTGTCTATATTGTGAAGATCAGGGTCTTGAAAAAGCTCAGTGCTTCACCAGTCCTAACACAGCTGCGTCAGAAAATGTTTCCTCTGCATCGACACAGTTTTTACTTTCTCACTTTTCCTAACCTATGCACACCGGTGCTTTAACGAGGTCGTGGTGGATTGGAAGTGTCATCCGTTCTTTCTTTGCCAAGCTTGGTGTGTGTGCACGTGTCCAGTGCAGTCTCCTGAATGGGAGAGAGGTGCTGAGACCTGAGCTTCAAAGAATGCTGGCAAGAAGTCATTCCTTTGACGGAATTTCACAATTTCCCAAACCAGGCTCCCTAGTGGCACTGGAACTGCAAGCCTTCCAGCTCTGCCCTGATCCTACATAGCTTTTCTTCCTGCTCAGCCAGCATGAGCTTAACTATGTCAAGAGTAGACTCCTTTGTGCTGTTGCTAGGTGTCTGATCTCTGCCTTACAGAAGCAGAATCTACCAAATGAGGTAGAACTTTTTGAACTTGTCCCTCTTCCTAGTGAAATGTTGACACATCTGAGTAGTTCAGTGCATTTTAATTTTGAAACCTCCGTGGGACTTTTCTTATCCTCTGAAAGCCCTGGTTTATGTGTCTTATTGCCTTAATCTGCTGTCTATCTGTAACTCTGAGATGTAGGGCATCCCTTTGTATTCTTCAGAGAAAGTCTTTGTTTATTTTCCTTGTTTGCACCAGGAGGAAGAAAGAGGTAATGGAACTTGTTTATGTCTCTAAGTTTAGGATTAAATGACCTCTATTCATGATCAGTGGCTAGATTTTATATAAGCTATAAATCTATAAGGTTGTATTATCCTTCTGTTTACTGTGTATTGAAACATGAAGGTATTGTGAGTCAGATGTATGAAAACTAGAAAAAGCAACACACAATATGGAAAAAATAACTTGATGCAAAATATGATATAGTCGAACTTCTTGCCTTTTCATTCCCTCTGTGTGCCATGATGGACCACACAAATAGATTGCAGTAAATACCACGGGTGGAGAAAAAAAAGAGTTAAAGGAGAGAACAGGCATTTTGGTATTGAGAGAAATTTATCCCTTTTGAATTTATTGCCTGAGGATTCAGAATGGAAACATAGAAGATCATTTCATAGCAAAACTTGTGTTTTAGTGTCACCACTGTCTGAAAATGTAGAGGACTAAAGTAGCATGCTTCGGAGTATATATGGGGAATTCTAAGTTTGGAATAAGAATATTTTCTAATAATTACTTTTTCATTTTGTAGATAAAACTGAAAAATACTGTCCTCTTGTTAGAGTGTTCAGAATAAGAATGTGTTTCATTTGAATGAAGACTTCAACATAGAAACTGAGGCTTTATATATATTATTCTTTTCCATTTGTTGGAACTAAAAAAGATATTATAAGAATTTTCTCTGTAACAATGTAAATTATAATGTGTTGCCTTTTCCTATTGGTTATGGAGGGATACAAGTTATATATATATAAAGATATATGTTGATAGATGATATGTAATATATTCTTTTTATGTTATTTTTTTTCACTAGGACAAATCACCCTAGGGAACAACTGTGTATCCATACTGACAAGTATTTTGCCTATATTTTTGTTTGTTTTTATGGTAATGTACCACATATATAAAACTTAATCATTTATTGAAGGTCAAGTATATGAAATAGTGTGAGGTATAAGAAAAGGAAGAATGGATTTAGAATTAGATCTGCCTGACTACCCTTCATAATTGTGGGTATAGTGGTATTAGGAGCCTATCAGAAAAGACAAATCCAGATGGCTAAAATAACAAAACTTCCAAGAATACTTGCTTTAATGAAGGCATTGGCAAGGTGTAAGGAATGACCAGGGATGGTGAGACTCCTGGAGACTAGCAGCAGTAGAAAGACTACTTGGAGCAGACATGGATACCCAGTTCCCAGTGAGAGCTGGAACCGTGGGGAGGGGACCTCGTAGCAGGAGTGGGAGTTGAGGAAGCAGCTGCCTGTCAGAGAAACTGGAGGAAACAAACAGATAAAATGTATCTGAATTCTTCATTCTCCCCACCCTTCCAACTCCAGCTTCTGTCTCCCTTTGGCTGAACCCAACAGAAAGCCAACCAAGGACCACAGATAAGGATGTCATCCATAGTGGTTCACAGATAAGGGCACAGAAGGGAGTGATCTGTAGAGTGTTATGATTTCTAGAAACATTAAAAAGAATAGAATATTAGTAAAGCAATATTGAAAGAAAAAAGGTACTGAGAATATTTTTGATTTGAATAAAATTATGACTTCAAATGCACCACACAAAGTACTGTACACATATGAAAAACAAAACAAAAAACTCCCCAGTCCACTGCTTAATGTGTCATAGACAAATTGCAGGATTTTAGGGAAAAGAGACTATTTTTAAAGCATTTGGAAGAAAAGAAACACACAGTACTTATAAAGTTTTAGCAATTAAACTGACCATGGACTTGTCTCAGGACAGCACATGGCAACAGAGGGAAAATACTGAGGGAACATCATTGTCAAATTGAAATTTCATGCTCTGGCAAACTCTTTAAGACAAAGGCTGAGTGAAATAAAGATATGGTCAGAGGAATATTTATTATCCATAAGCTTTCTAATAAAAGAGAAGTTTTCTCTGGTGGTCCAGTGGTTAAGAATCTGCCTGCCAATACAAGGGACAAGGGTTCAATCCCTGGTCTGGCAAGACAGCACATGCCTTGAGGCAGCTAAGCCCATGTGCCGCAACTACTGAAGCCTGTGCGTCTAGAGCCTGTGCTCCACAAGGGAAGCCACTGCAATGAGAAGCCTGGGCACTGCAGCTTCTCAGCACTGGGGCACTGCAGAGTAACCCCCACTCTCTGCAACTAGAGAAAAGCTGATGCAGAACAACGAAAACCCAGTGCAATCAAAAATAAATAAATAACAAACAATTCCTTGATAAGTACTTAAACAAAGAGAAAACTTTATCCCAAAGGAAAAGTGTAGATGGCAACACAATGGTGATTCAAGAAGTTGGTAAACCCTTCTATAAATTTATTAGCTATTACCTCTAAAAACAATAGAAGTAGAAAACCCATCCTACTTACTTTATGAGTACGTGTGTGCTCAGTTGCTATGTCTGATTCTTTGCTACCCAATGGACTGTAGCCCACCAGGCTCCTCTGTCCATAGGATGTTTCCAGGCAAGAATTCTGCATTGAGTTGCTATTTTCTCCTCCAAGGGCTCTTCCTGACCCAGGGGTCGAACCTGAACCTCCTGTGTCTTCTGCTAATGAACAAGGGCAAAGCAGAGAAAGTGTAGAGAAAGTTTACTTCTAAACACAAAAGTGAAACTGAATATATCAATTGTTAGCAGATAAAGTACCTTATTCTTAATGAGGTTCAAGAGCTTGCCGCTGTGCTAGTAGTGGTGAGAAAACTAGATATCAGGTCAACCTAGTTCCAGATCCAGAGTCAAAGGGGAGTCATTGATGGCTTATAACCACATTAGTCATATGGGCAAAATTCTGTTTTCAGAAGGTTAATGTCCCATTTCCTTTCCAGAAATGAATGAATCAGCAAACTTACCAGCTACATGCCAAGGTGGGCACATGGGGTGAAGTCATAATACTGGTATGCCAAGACAAAATCTCCAAAACAAGTGTGAGATCACTTTCCCAGAGAGAAACCACTTGGTATGAGAAAGACCACATCACAGATGGAAGAATTCAGGAGAGAAGGCAAAAAAAAACTTTTAGTCCTAAAGGAAGTTTTAGTCAACAAAAGGAATATCAAGGATCTATATATTAAATGTTTAAACAAAGGCAGTGAATAAAGTCCTATATGCCAAAGGATACTTTTCCTTCTATTAATTTCTTTCCATGGATCATGAAAATATGTGAAGTGTGTAAAAGCCACAGGACAAAAAGTTAGGTGAAGATGATAATGGAGAGAATACTTAAAGAGATTAAATTAATCATGCAAGTTACATGGGTGAGATGGAGGGGTGGAGAGAGGCCCAACAGAGAGAGGATCTATATATAATTATGACTGATTCATGTTGTTGTACAGCAGAAATCAACATAACATTGTAAAGCAAGTTTTCTCCAATTAAAATATAAATTTTAAAAAAGCCAGGTACAGGGGAAAAAAAAAAAAGGTACAGGTACACCATTCATCTTAAAGTCAAGTGATACCGCATTAAGGGAATAGCAGAAAATTCATCTTAGAAAAGAGATTTTTAGAACTAATTAATCAAATATGAGTGACGGATAATAAGGAAGAGTGAAAGTTTACCCTAACCCTTTTTAACAACTTGGAAAGTAGTGGTACAGTAAACTGGAACTTGAGTGTCTAGAAGAGTTGTTTTCAAGAGAAGAGAACTAATATTCTATAAAACTCTTCCGAAAGTATATTTCCAGCTACTTCAGGAATGTGAACCAAACAATCCTTCACCAGAACTAGGGTTTGTTTGCAATTATTATGGCATTTTTTTTTTTTTAGCCTTTGCTCTTAGATTCCAAAGAGGTCACCTCCCACAAAAGATTGTCTGTGGAAGCTGAGTGTTTGGCAGGAGTCCTAGAAAAGGAAGCCCAGACTCAAACCATAAGAAGCATGTCAGCAAACAGTTTAACTTCCTTTTTGTCATGAGGATGACCAGAGTAACAGGAAGGGTAGGGTTTTTTAAACTATTATTATTTATTCTTCTTTACTGAAGCCTCATGAAAACTAAATTCTTAAACTTTGTTTTATCTGAGTCAATGTATGGCAAAACCAATACAGTATTGTAAAGTAAAATAAAGTAAAAAAATAAAATAAAATAAAACAACAAAAAAAAAAACATTCCAAACTCATCCAGTGTACAACCATACACAAAGTAAAAGTTGGGAAGTCAAGGGGAGGAATGGTCCAGAAGTTCAAATATAGAAGTGAATACAATGTCAAAAACGTGTAACATTGTTCTCCTTAAAAAAAAAAAAAAAAGTGTAGCAAAGAAAAAAGCTTCGTCTTCATACTGTACTTTTGGGGGCTTCCCTAGTAGCTTGGCTGGTGAAGAATCACCTGCGATGCAGGAGACCCCAGTTTGATTCCTGTGTCAGGAAGATCCCCTGGAGAAGGGAGAGACTACCCAGTATTCTTGGGCTTCCCTGGTGGCTCAGATGGTAAAGAATCTGCCTGCAATGAGGCAGACCTGGTTTTGATCCCTGGGTTGGGAAGATCCCCTGGAGGAGGAGGGCGTGGCAGCAGTAATTCTTGCCTGAAGACTTCCTGTGGACAAAAGAGCCTGGCAGGCTACAGTTCATGGGGTTGAAAGAGTTGGACACGACTAAGCACAGCACAGCACTGTGCTTTTATTTTAGAAAAACTTCTATCACATCACCAAATAGACTTCAGTGGTACATAGATGATTGAAACGCATGTGCCCATTTGTCTGTAGGACGCTGGCAGGATGTAGTCATCTCTGTATAGTCTTGATTAGAACAGTGGCTGAAATGAAGTAGTTCAAATTCAACAAGCACATCTCTTTGATCCCTGTAAGAATCCTGTAAAATAACTCTGTCCACCATACAAGCTTTCTCCAGCTCTCACCATACATTTTGACAAAGATGCTAAAATAAATAACACTTCAAAACTGAGTTTGATCCTCCACAGTATCCCTGAAGGGATCACTGAAATCTCAGTGTTCCAGTCCTGGAGTGTACAGGAACCTGAGCACACAGCTCTAGTCTTCCATCATAAAATCCATGTGAGAAATGGCAGATACAAATTATTTCACTGGCAGAAGGCATTAAATAAGAAAGTATGAATATACCACAATCAAACATTAGTATTTTCTCTGATCATGTTTGTAATGTATATACCTCTGGCCAGCAGCTAACCACCACATCACTTTCAGATAACTTGTATGTTTTTAACTCAGCAAGACAGTATATAGTTTGAGTCACCATTAACTAAACCTAGAATTTCTTTTCCTCCAGAGTCAATGTATGCTTTTGTGTCTATATATCGTAGAGAAGAACATATGGGATTTTTTTTTTTCAGGGGTGGTAGTAGTGGAGATGGAGGTTATTTTCACAGTAGAACTGGGCCAATTAAATGAAACCAGCTCAAGCCACCTCCTCTTCTCTCAAGTCAAATGTATTACACTAACTCCACATTCCAATCCCAAAGAAAGGCAATGCCAGAGAATGCTCAAACTACCTCACAATTGCACTCATCTCACATGCTAGTAAAGTAATGCTCAAAATTCTCCAAGCCAGGCTTCAGCAATACGTGAACAGTGCACTTCCAGATGTTCAAGCTGGTTTCAGAAAAGACAGAGGAACCAGAGATCAAATTGCCAACATCCGCTGGACCATGGAAAAAGCAAGAGAGTTCCAGATAAACATCTATTTCTGCTTTATTGACTATGCCAAAGCCTTTGACTGTGTGGATCACAATCAACTGTGGAAAATTCTGAAAGAGATGGGAATACCAGACCACCTGACCTGCCTCTTGAGAAACCTGTATGCAGGTCAGGAAGCAACAGTTAGAACTGGACGTGGAAGAACAGACTGGTTTCAAATAGGAAAAGGAGTATGTCAAGTCTGTATATTGTCACCCTATTTATTTAACTTCTATGCAGAGTACATCATGAGAAACCGCTGGACTGGAAGAAACACAAGCTGAAATCAAGATTGCCAGGAGAAATATTAATAACCTCAGATATGCAGATGACACCACCCTTATAGCAGAAAGTGAAGAGGAACTAAAAAGCCTCCTGATGAAAGTGAAAGAGGAGAGTGAAAAAGCTGGCTTAAACCTCAACATTCAGAAAACAAAAATCATGGCATCTGGTCCCATCACTTCATGGGAAATAGATGGGGAAACAGAAACAGTGTCAGACTTTGTTTTGGGGGCCTCCCAAATCACTGCAGATGGTGCCTGCAGCCATGAAATTAAAAGACGCTTACTCCTTGGAAGAAAAGTTATGACCAACCTAGACAGCATATTCAAAAGCAGAGACATTACTTTGCCAACAAAGGTCCATTTAGTCAAGGCTATGGTTTTTCCAGGGGTCATGTATGGATGTGAGAGCTGGACTGTGAAGAAAGCTGAGCACTGAAGAATTGATGCTTTTGAACTGCGGTGTTGGAGAAGACTCTTGAGAGTCCCTTGGACTGCAAGAAGATCCAACCAGTCCATTCTGAAGGAGATCAACCATGGGATTTCTTTGGAAGGAATGATGCTAAAGCTGAAACTCCGGTCTTTGGCCACCTCATGTGAAGAGTTAACTCACTGGAAAAGACTCTGATGCTGGGAGGGATTGGGGGCAGGAGGAGAAGGGTACAACAGAGGATGAGATGGCTGGATGGCATCACTGACTTAATGGACATGAGCTTGAGTGACCTCCAGGAGTTGGTGATGGACAGGGAGGCTACAATTCATGGGGTCGCAAAGAGTCAGACACGACTGAGTGACTGAACTGAATTGAACTGAGGCTATATGTGATAATACTACTCTCTCAGTATGCCACTCCCTCCTCCCCTCACTGTATCTACAGGACTGTTCTGTATGTCTGTGTCTCCATTCCTGCTCTGCAAATAGGCTCCTCGGTACCATTTTTCTAGATTTCATATCACCCTACACTTGGAATTTGGTGCTGGTGATACATCATGGGTATTCTCACTGGTAGTGCTGGGGATTTCATCAGTTGTTAGTTTCTGGAACTATTAAGGACAGAGTCAAGGGACAAAGAAGGTGATTAAATAGTTAATCCCACTAGGGGACTGCAAGTGGAAAAAATATGGGAAACCCATGTAAGTTAATGGTTACTCAGCAAAGCACGTTTGCTTAACTACAAAACCAAGCAGGCTTGCATAGCAACAATAGCATGCAACAGAAGTATGAGACATGCCCCCAAACAAAAACCAATGATAGCAGGAGGCCCACATCCTTCTCAGTGAGCTCAGTAAGTTAGGACACACTCTCTGCACGCATAAAAAACAATTTGTGGACCTAGCCTGACTATGTAGTGACAGGAAGACTCCCCTGCCCAATCTGGAGGAGAAACTGATGGTGGAAACATGGCATCTAATCAAGAAAGACAAAGAAGGTCCTCTCCCTCTCCCCTCTCTTCCTTTGATTATAAAAATGTGACCCACTAAGTTCTCAGGGCACAGCATCCTCTCAGCTACTGTGTGTAAGCTTCTCAAGTGTCTTAATAAAAAACCTCTTATCACTTTTTGGGCTCCAAAATCACTGCAGATGGTGACTGCAGCCATGAAATTAAAAGACATTTACTCCTTGGAAGAAAAGTTATGACCAACCTAGACAGCATATTCAAAAGCAGAGACATTACTTTGCCAACAAAGGTCCCTCTAGTCAAGGCTATGGTTTTTCCAGTGGTCGTGTATGGATGTGAGAGTTGGACTGTGAAGAAAGCTGAGTGCCGAAGAATTGATGCTTTTGAACTGTGGTGGTGGAGAAGGCTCTTGAGAGTCCCTTCGACTGCAAGATCCAACCAGTCCATTCTGAAGGAGATCAGTCCTGGGATTTCTTTGGAGGGAATGATGCTGAAGCTAAAACTCCAGTACTTTGGCCACCTCATGTGAAGAGCTGACTCATTGGATAAAACTCTGATGCTTGGAAGGATTGGGGACAAGAGGAGAAGGGGATGACAGAGGATGAGATGGCTGGATGGCATCACTGACTCAATGGACGTGAGTCTGAGTGAACCCCGGGAGTTGGTGATGGACAGGGAGGCCTGGCGTGCTGCGATTCATGGCATCACAAAGAGTCAGACACGACTGAGCGACTGAACTGAACTGAGCTCCCCATTGAATGTGATGCCCACAAGGGGATACTGCTTCATTGTATTCTTCTCCTCAGCTGCTATTTCCTGAGGTCCCATTGCAGTATCCCATGGACAGAGGCGCCTGGTGGGCTGCAGTCCATGGGGTCGCTGGGAATCAGACACGCCTGACTTTCATGCATTGGAGAGGGAAATGGCAACCCACTCCAGTGTTCTTGCCTGGAGAATCACACGATGGGGGAGCCTGGTGGGCTGCCGTCTACGGGGTCGCACAGAGTCGGACATGACTGAAGTGACTTAGCAGCAGCAGCAGCAGGGTGTTTCCAATCCTGAGAAAGAAAAAGGAGGAGAAAAAGTCTGTTTCATTTATTTCAGTAGATAAATGGGTATGGGGGTCTTTCAAAAACCTCAATGGAAACTTAACATTGAACATTTTTTAAATTTCCTCTCTACCCTAACCATATTCTGTATCATATACTTTATGGATTCTCATAACACTAGACTATTTTGAAAAAATGTATCTAGCAGCATCTAATTCTAATTTGTATCTCTCTGGGTCACTGTTACTCTGTGGTTAAAAATTTCCTCTCATTTTGTTTCTTGAACCTATCTCGTTTCCTCCTTTCTCCTTTCTACTCAATCCAGAAATAACTGTTTCGTGGTATTACATAACAAAAGAGCTGAGAGGCGGCAATTATATAATCATTTTTTGTTTTTCAAATGAAAAGGAAAAAATACAAAAATGGAACTTGTCCGAATAATGGAGTTCGTCTTTGAAAAAAAATTAGCACTGTGCAAGTTTTATTTTGTTTTCATATCCAACTAGAAATCATCTAGAAATTGTTTTCTAATCATGTTGTTATCCTCTTAATGCCATCTGTGTCTTTTACTCTTGGACATTCATTTTTGCTAATGGTCCCAAAGGAAGATTAAAAATAGGTTTAAAAAAGGGGCAAAAGCTAAAATGATTGGATTTTAAAATCCCAAAGGTATATTTATAATAAATTTATCACATTTAAATATTGCAAAGATATGTTTGATGCAAACATATTTAGACTCTATGATGGTGGATTATATTTTTACATGATAGTATATATAGTATGACAAATTTGATAAACATCAAGTAATACACAAGGACATTCTAGAATTAGAATTTAAAATCTTATTTTTAGATAGGATGATTAAAGTAAATTATGAAAATCACTAAAGATATTATAAATAAACTCTATGATTCAGAGTACCAAGCAATAATTATATGCACACTCATTGCTTTTTAATCATTAGACAAATGCTTTACATGCAAAAGGAAAATGTGCATTCTGAAATACAAAAAGGAAGTGGCAATGGGTACTGCTTTATATGAGTGTGGTTTTTATAAGTAAAGACCTCATCTTAAAACAGATGAATAATTTTGTTTTACTTATTGACCAACTATTTTCCCCCAGTATAATAATTAGACTTTTTATTTCTGGTACTCTAATTCTCCATTACAGATTATAAGATCCTACAGACAAATTACAGAAAAAGGAAGACCTTCAAGGAATGATAGAAACCATTTGTTACACTCTTGGAGTAAAAAATCTTTGTTAGAAGAAAATGAGCATCGTAGCTATCTTATAATCTAATGGGAGTTTTCTGTCTGTTATGCAAGCTCATTGGTTGATTTTTAATGCCTGGAACAGCATTTTATCACAAGTATATATACAAAATATTTACCAAACACTTGACATGACTTCCTCAGAGTTAAATTATAAATTTAACATATATTAAATGACCCAAGTTTTATTATAGTCCATATATCTCAACCATGTCCTTTTATTATTGATAATAACAAGTAAACACATAATGGTAAGATTTGGAGGTTATCTTTAAATGAATAAAGATTAATGTATACTTTCTCTTAAAATTAATACTGATCCCCAACACACGTACACCCATGGCTGGTCCATGTCACTGTATGGCAAAAACCACCACAATATTGTAAAGTAATTAGCCTCCAGTTAAAATAAATTAATTAAAAATAAGTTAAAAATAATCTTAGTCATTTGTGGCATAGTTTTAAGATATTTTTGAATGATAGATATCAATTTCAACCCCAAAATAAATTTACTGAAACTGCCACATATTTTGTTTTTAAGGGTTAGGCCAATGAAACAGAGTTTTTGTCTGTATATTTGTACAAACAAATTGTTTCTGTTTGTATATTTATGTAAATCTCCATAAGTTGGCTTGAATCATTGTGGAAACAGGATAACAGACTGTTCAGAAAATCTATTGAACAATCTTAATGGCTAATTTTATTACTTTTCTATGAAGGTATGTTGAACTCTATGATCCTCAGAGTTAGAAAAATGGGCTTTTTACTAGGGCGTGGTGCCCTTTTTATTTATTTTTTTTAATCCATTTAGAAGTACAGAAATTATTATAAGCATTAACCTAAGCAACAGGAATATTGAGAGTTTTTTTCTTTTTTAAATTTAAAACACCCTACATACATAGTTGACTCTTTCATTGTTACTTCCAATCTCTCAGTAAAAAATAAAAATCAAAAAAGCAAAGGTAAAGTAAACAATATAAAAACACACTAGAAATTTATTGAGTAGAATAGCAGGGAAAAAGATAAAAATAATCAGTACAGTCAATACACATATAATCCAACTGAACAAACCTATTTCTAAGGCTAGGTGCAATAGTGTGAGTAATTTAGAAAGATCTGAGAATAAAAAATATATACTCTGCATAGAAACCCTCAAGTTCAACTTAGGGGCTGATCCATTGAAAAGACCTGGGTCTTTTAAAATTTGAAGTATTAGGTTATGTGCCTCCAGCTTGAGAGTCTAGAGTGAAAGAACTAAAGATAACTGGGCATCCATGTATTACTCAGCAAGGGGATGTGGTTGGGAAGTTAGAGGGGTCTTTAAGGAAGTGGTCTCAGATAGACTTATGCAAACAAACCATTACCATTGGCTCCAAAACGCTGTCTCTTCATGCTCTCACTGAACTTGATTCATGTTGTGACTTAGCAGCTGTAATAAGTTTGTTAGTCCAAACATAGCTGTCTTATTGCCTCCTCGTTGGTAATGGTCAAGTTTAGTTTCCCTCTGCGTTTCTTTTATAGATTCTCTTCACTGTAGGAAATATTTTGCATACCAACTAGTATGGTCATTATTAGTTTTGTGGTAAAGACATGAATATTGTAAGTTTACATGAATAAGACTATGTGTGCTATTTCTTCAGTTAACCAAAGTTGCGCTTGATTAAGCTGTCCAATAATTGAAACATACTTTTGAATGTAATCACATATGAATACTGATAATAGATGGAGAAGATCAGCACCCAGTGTTCTTATTTTAGCCGCTGATTCCACTAAGATTAAGGTAAATGTTTGACCTTAGTATTTGTTGAACAGAGATGTGCTTATTAGTATGCAGTGTCCAGACCACAGATGATGCATATTCAGCCCCCTCCCCGCAGCACGTACTCCGCTTGTCCCCGTATCTGTTCTCCACTCTCTCTTCCCACGCTCTGGTCCTGGGATGCTGACCTTCATGGACTGTATCAACAGACTCCCGTGCCTTTTGGCTTCTAATTGAATTCAGCTGTGGGGATGCACAGGGAGAGATCAGAGGGTAGGAGAGAAAACGAGATTATTTTCCTGGACACCTCCCTCCTGCGCTGTTGCAGTCTGGCTGTACCTTCTAAGACATAGCTTCTGACCTGGAGCCCTGCTGCAACTGTAGTTCTATTTCTGAGCTCAGGAAATCGCTCTCTCCTCTCACCCCTTCAACTTCCTACTGTTATGTGCCCTGATATACTGCACTGTCCCCTGTGGCTTTGCCTAAGCCTTGCCTTCATTTTTGAAAAAATCCCTTTACTAAACCCCGTTAGTGAACTGAAAGGACTTCGCCATCTGTTTTCTGCCGAAACCCTACCTGAGCACTTTCCCTCCCAGCTGGTGGTTTTAAAGAAGGAGAAGATGCAAAGGTAGTGCTCTGTAGGCTTAAAGATCACAGAAGTACAGGAACCAGTGGTCCTGTGGAGTACTGTTTTCTGAGCTCATTTCAGGTAACTGATCTCATAGTGAAAGTGAAAGTCACTCAGTTGTGTCCCACTCTTTACAACCCCATGGACTATACAGTCCAGGGATTTCTCTACACCAGAATACTGGAATGGGTAGCCTTTCTCTTCTCCAGGGGATCTTCCCAACCCAGGAATCGAACTCAGGTCTCCTGCATTGCCGGCAGATTCTTTACCAGCTGAGCTCTCAGGGAAGCCCACTGATCCCATTGTTATTCATTTGAAAGAGACATTGAAATTTGTATCAAGGCTTAGCAGATGCTTACCTTAACTGCCTATCAGTCTGCTTTGTTGCTTGTAGGCATCAAAGATGGACTGGCGGAGGCAGTTCATTTAACTGGATCATGTGCAGTGATGGTGGGAGAATGGCATTTACATCAATAGGTGATCTTTATGCTTATAGGCAAGACAGCATCTGATTCTACATAATAAAATGGAGTTCTTAAGCGAGGATCATCTTTAAGATTAACATTTAGCAAGATCTTACATCATGATAGGAGCTCAGGACAGGAGCAAAACAGTTGTTAGTGGATACATATTATAATTTAATAGTATAAACGGCCATTACTTCTGACTACTATGGGTCAGACAACCACTGTTTTATTTTCTTTTTTAATATTTTATTTATTTGGCCACTCCATGTCTGAGTTGCAATACACGGGAGCTTCAGTCTTCATCGTGGCATGTGGGATCTTTCAGTGTGGCATGTGGGATCTTTTAGCTGCTGCAGGAGAACTCTTAGCTGCAGTATGTGAGATCTAGTTACCCAACCAGGGATCAAACCAGAGACACCTGCATTGGGAGTCTTAGCCGCTGGACCACCAGAGAAGTCCCTGTCTCTTTAATTTTAAGAATAAAAAGTCCATGAGGGTGTTGTTTTCAGATGATGAGCCTGCCTGAGGATCAACACCTTGTAGTTCTTCCCCAAATCATGGAACTAACAAGCAGCAGAAAGTAAACCCATTCTGACTATAAATAACTTTCTCCTAACTCTTATCCCTCATAACTAGACTTTTGGATGTAGAAAAGCAGCCATTTATAAAGCTATTCATTGTCCTTTGCAGTTAAGTTCTATTTTGTTGACAATATATAAATAATTATCCCATACTGATTATAACTTGGAATAAACTATATATCAGGTCTAATTGAAGACCATTATCAGATAATTTTCCTCCCTTTTTCTTGTTAAATGGTGCCATTGCATCTTGTAAAATTTTGGATGATACTCTCTGAATTCAGTGTATTAAAAAATGGAGAAGAAGAAAATCTTTTTCTTAGCTCCTAAATAGTACATTAAGTAACAGTGTACAATTTTCCCTATAGAAACAAATTCTGGTTTTCCTTTATTGGCATTTTCTTTGTTGTTTGAATGCAAATTTTGTAGCTCATGTAAATAAGGAAAAGCAAAGTTTTCCTAAGTTAAATATGGGTCCAGTTTTCACCAATTTTCTTTTCTACTTAAAACATGACACTATTTCTTCTTTCGTTTCCTGCCCCACTGCCCCTACATATCCAAAGGTTCCGTTCAGTTCAGTCGCTCAGTCATGTCCGACTCTTTGTGACCCCATGAATCACAGCACGCCAGGCTTCCCTGTCCATCACCAACTCCCGGAGTTCACTCAGACTCATGTCCATCGAGTCGGTGATGCCATCCAGCCATCTCATCCTCTGTCATCCCCTTCTCCTCCTGCCCCCAATCCCTCCCAGCATCAGAGTCTTTTCCAATGAGTCAACTCTTCGCATGAGGTGGCCAAAGTACTGGAGTTTCAGCTTCAGCATCATTCCCCTCAAAGAAATCCCAGGGCTGATCTCTTTCAGAATGGACTGGTTGGATCTCCTTGCAGTCCAAGGGACTCTCAAGAGTCTTCTCCACCACCACAGTTCAAAAGCATCAATTCTTCAGTGCTCAGCTTGATTAGCATTTCCTTTTTCAGCAGTTTATTAGGGAGGGTGCTGGCTGGGATTATTAACAGGAAAACCCATTCCTCTGTCTCAGTGACTACATTGGTTTCCAACTTTTGGTTAACCGATGACCCAAAATATTTGTAGAATATAAAATATTTTAGATTTAAAATAGGTTTTAAACCTTCCTCTGTTAGTTTCTCAGATACAAAGCTAAGCACTGTTTATGTCTGTGACCCTGGCCCCTGGACACTGTTTGCATATTTGCTGTTCAATTGCTAAGTTGTGTCCAGCTCTTTGTGATCCCATGGACTGCAGCATGCCAGTCTCCTCTGTCCTCCACTATCTCCCAGAGTTTGCTCAGATCATGTCCATCGAGTCAATGATGCTATCTCACTCTCTCATCCTCTGCTGCCCCCCTTCCTTGTTTGGCATATACGTGCTTTAAAAATACAATAAAGCAAATGATAATACATTTTTTTTTCTAAAGTTGTTTTGATCATTGAATGAGATAACCAATGTAAAGACTTTCACTCTTCTTGGTTCAGAAGTTAAAAAGGACAAAAGTAGATGCGACTTTGTCATTTAAGACACAACATGTGCTAGGCGTATATGTCATTTCTTAACAGAAAAGTTATAAGAGCTGTGCTGAGCACTGAGTAATAGAAGACCTGTGAGAGGGGACGGGTTGGAGAGAGGAAAGGCAGAGAGAAAATTTTTTAAAGCTGGGTAAGTTTTGAAAAATGTCCTCAGATGACCTAGAAGTATTCCTCAAAACTTTTTCAAGAAAAAAGCCCTAGCAGCAGAAAGAAACAAAGGCATATCCCTGGAGAAGTTTAGGAGGAAAGTTTGATGACGCTTACTGCAAGTGTGACAGTTTTGATTATATATGTTTGTAGATAAATGAAATAGATAACTAGCAATGATACAAGGAACAAGAGGGAGAATTGGGATTATTTTGTTATTATAAGATACTCACACTATCCAAGAAGTTACCACTTAGTGTTACCACTTATTCAAAAGTGGACTTGGATTAACTGTAAATATATACTGCCAACTGTAAGGCAACGACTTAAAAAAATTAAAAAGGTGTATAACCAACACACTTAGAAAAAAATAAAAAGAAAATACAATTACCTAAATGTTTAATTAAAAAGGAAGGTAATATGTAGAAGAAAAAATAGGACAACAAATAGAAAATGGTAACAAATATGGTAGATATTATTCTAACACAACCAAGAATCACTTTGAACATAAATGGTCTATATGTACCAATAAAAAGATAGAAACTGTCAGAGTGGATCAAAAAAAAAAAGACCCAACTTCATGCGAAGAGTTGACTCATTGGAAAATACCCTGATGCTGGGAGGGATTTGGGGGCAGGAGGAGAAGGGGACGACAGAGGATGAGATGGCTGGATGGCATCACTGACTCGATGCACATGAATTTGGGTGAACTCCGGGAGATGGTGATGGACAGGGAGGCCTGGCGTGCTGCGATTCATGGGGTCACAAACAGTCGGACACAACTGAGTGACTGAACTGAACTGAACTTTATATTTTCTGCAAGAAACCCACTGTAAATATAAAAATGCATATAGATTAAAAGTAAAGGAATAGAGAAAAACATGCTATGCTAACAGCAATCAAAAGAAAGAGGGAGTAGTTTATTAATTTCTGCCACAACAGACTCCATTCAGAGCAGGGAGAATTATCAGGATAAAGAAAGGAATTTTATATTTATAAAGGGGTCAAGTCTCCAAACAGACAGAACATCCTTAATGTATTATGCACCTAACAATACAGTGTTAAAATATATGAGGTAAAAACCAATTGAACTGCAAGGAGAAACAGGTAAATCCACTATTCTGGTTGGAGATTTCAGACTCCTCTATCAGAAATGGACAGATCTAGCAGGAGGAAAATCAGACTCCTCTATCAGAAATGGACAGATCTAACAGAAGGAAAATCAGAAGGACAGAGTTGAACTCAACAGCACCATCCAGCCACTGGATGTAATTGACATTTATAGACTATTTCACCCAACAATAGCAGAACACATATTCTTCTCAAGCTCACATAGAACATTCAACGAGATAGATCACATTCTGGATCATAAAACACACCTTAGCACATTTGAAAGAATAAAAATCAGTAACAGAAAGATAACTGGAAAAATCTCAAAATACATGGAAATTAAAATGTGATTCTACATAATACATGGGTCAAAGAAGGACTCAAGAGAAACTGAAAACTATTTTGAGCTAAATGAAAACAAAACTATATAACATCAAAGTTTGTGGGATGCAGTGAAAAAAGTGCCTAGAGGGAAATTTATAGTATTGAATGAATAGATTAGAAAAGAAGAATGAGCTGAAATCAATAACCTGTTTCCATTTTACAAAAATAAAAAAGAGTGAATTAAAACTAAAGTAAGTAGAAGAAAAGAAATGAAAAGATAGAAAACAATGAATCTGAAACAAGAAAACCATAGAGAAAATCAATGAAAAGATGGCACTTTGTAAAGACACATAAAAACCAATAATGCTCTAGTCGGGCTAAAGTTAAGATTTAATTGACTTTTCTGTTTTTAAAAAATGAACAGTGTAAGAAGATAGTAAGTATCTTCATGTATTCCCAGTTATATTCTGGTACTTTATTGCCAACAAGGATTTGTGTGTTTTTTTTCCCTAAATATTAAGCCTTCTATTTAGACTAAGCACTCTTATTATTATTAACGTTGTATGAAGAGTGACAAAAGTCCTTTCTACCTGAATTTTTAAAAATACACTTATGATAATACAGGTTTTAATTTTCAAAAAATAGACACATTTTTGTTTCCATGGAGGCTGTCTGTCTGATTTAGATGGTATGATATTTTTAGAGTTTTTAGTGCCAGGTATTCTGCTGGACACTTTTATGCATTATCTCAATCCTCAAAATTCTTCTGTGGAGTAATACTGTAGACATCCTTATTTTTTGGATGAGAATCTTGGAAGAAGTCATAACATTAGCAGCAAGCAGAGCCTGGATTTCAACAAAATTTAGGCTTTGGATTCACTGTGGATGTTTACATCAGAAACTTTCTTGAGTTAGAAATTTCTTCAAAAATGGATTTTTAGAACATTTCATCCTTTGGGTTCTTTGCTTTTCATCTGGTTAACCCTGTAATGATTTTTCGATTTAAGAAACACATTAGTTTTGAAAATTGGTTAAATATTTTAAATGTTTATTATGTTTTAATAAATAGCAATATTATACCCATTAATATTAATTAAAAATTTAAGTTCGCATTTTTGTTAGCTGTTGTTTTCAACTATGATCATGGCACTGTTAAATTTCAAACCAAAGCAAAGTTCTGTTTAACGTTTCTTAGAATAATAAAAGAAGGAAAAACTGATGAAAACAATTTAACAATCATTGGAAAGGATAAGGTAGTGTTAAAAAAAAATTGCATGATGTGAGAGTTACAAGTTAAGTTTTACTGGGGGCAAAATGAGGGCTGCAACCTGGGAGACAGCATTTCAGATAACTCCGAGAAATTGCTCGGAGGAGGTAAGGGAAGGATCTAGAAAACAGGAATTTTTCAACAAAGGGCAGGTAGTTTGGAACATTAAGAGATTACTGTTTAGTTAACAAAACCAGGTATCTCAAGGTAAGGAGGTCACAAAAGAGTCAGACACAACTTAGTGACAAATATATGGGAAGATGCAAGAATCTGGGTTCACTGAAATTATTCCTTTGATATGCACCTCACTTATCTGGGGCCAGTACGGTGTGTTTGCACATCCTGAGTTCCTCTGGACTCACATAGAGAGTGACTGCAGTCCAGTGGCTGCTGGATTGCAGGTATTCTTTCTTTTCTGAGTTCCTTCAGGGTTTACCAGCTTACCATCCGTGGTGGCTGCAATTGGTGGTGACTGTGACATCCTTGTTTACTGATATGGCAGGAAATACTTCATTCCTCAATGGATGTTATTGAATAGTCTCTTTAAACCATCTAATGGGTAATAACAAAATCTGAGTCAATTTTTGCAGAAAGCAGCTTTTAACCTGTTTTTAAGGGACATTGGCTTATGGGTTTAGCCTGTTACCACTTATTTACTTTTAAAGGTGTACCAAGCACAGTGCCTACTCATGGAGATCAGAAGATGAATGATGAAGTCCAGCAAAGTTCTTATCCTCAAAGTAGACTGTGGCTGAGATAGACACATAAATTTGTAATTGTAATACATGGTTGTAAGGTCAATAAAATTACACTGCAGCCTCAAGTAATATTAACTAGTGTCTCTGTAATAACCTTGTAAGATTTTGTAACATTCAAGATTTCCAACCAGTTAATGTGCATCTTTTAAGTCAGTTGGGTCTCTATAGGCTGCCTCCTATGTCACCAATTAGGTTAAATATTCAGCAGCTGTTCCTACTGAGAGGTGGAATTGGTATCAGCTCAGCTTGACAGCCAAAGAAGGCAATGGCACCCCACTTCAGTACTCTTGCCTGGAAAATCCCATGGACAGAGGAGCCTGGAAGGCTGCAGTCCATGGGGTCACACAGAGTCGGACACGACTGAAGTGACTTAGCAGCAGCAGCAGCTTGACAGCCAGTCCTGACTGTGGGAGTCTGTATTGAAAGCCAGAGAAAGCACTGAGTGTTTCTAAATGTATGGTTGATCAATAGAAAATCAATCTCCCATCCTCTTTAGAATCCATTGTCCACATCAAAGGATATTCTCTGTTCTTGACCCAAATGGAATACTTTAATTCAGTAATGGAATTTCCCCCTCAATACGATTTCCCTATTTTTCCTCATTAAAAATAAAGTGAATTAAATGGTCACAAGTCCAAAGAATTTAAGTATTCTTTCAGTTCAAATAATTTTTAATTTAGCTATTTTGGTTAGGAAATTGACATTTCTCATTAACTGAAGATTAGTTAGTAAATTTGATGGGGTCTGAGATACCCTTGAATATGCAAGAAATGTCCTATAGTGACCTATATTACACGTACCTTCCAAAACATTTTTGATCAGATAAACACAAGAGTGTCGTTTGATCTCTCAATTTTGCATCTTTAGAAAACACTTAAAATCATCAGATTCATTGTAAGCAGATTGAACCTACTTAAGCTTCATTGTTAATTTTTAAGAGAGGGCTGCTATTTGAAACAGTATAATGTAGAAAAGCAGACTAGTTCAGAATCACAAGTTTTTAGTTATCCATTAAATAGTTTCCTCATTCAAAACAAACACTGATACCATTATGTGGATAGAAGCGTAAAGAAGGCAATTATCATAGTTTCAAAATGATTAATATAGTGGGGAAGGCAGATGAGCAAGAAAACCACAATATAATGAGAGATGTGCATAATAGCCTACAAAAAAGGATGCTATGAGATCAGAGAATAGGACTTGCTTAATCCTCCAGGGCATGACAATCAATGCTGTTAGTTGCACTTAACAAATATAACTCTGGTAGCCTTAAGTAGAAAGGAATGTATCTTTAAAATAGAGTATGTCTATAGAAACACTTAGAAGACTCAAGAATACTGTGTGGGATCTATGAAGCCAGAAACCATGACCAAATTCATGCCCCAGAACTGATGGTGACGGGGCATCACTGTTGCTGCCCCAGAGCACAGGTGCTAAGCCTATATCACCACAGTAGGGTTGTTTTGAAACAGATGGGTGGCATTTCAAAGGGCTCTGAAGAACTCCAGGACCATAGTCCTTTATGTCTTAGTGCAGAAAGAATTCACTGAAAGGCAAAGTCACTTCAGTTCAGCTCAGTCGTTCAGTCATGTCTGACTCTTTGCGACCCCATGAATCACAGCACGCCAGGCCTCCCTGTCCATCACCAACTCCCGGAGTTCACTCAGACTCATGTCCATTGAGTCCGTGATGCCATCCAGCCATCTCATCCTCTGTCATCCCCTTCTCCTCCTGCCTCCAATCCCTCCCAGCATCAGAGTCTTTTCCAATGAGTCAGCTCTTCACATGAGGTGGCCAAAGTACTGGAGTTTCAGCTTTAGCATCATTCCTTCCAAAGAAATCCCAGGACTGATCTCCTTCAGAATGGACTGGTTGGATCTCCTTGCAGTCGAAGGGACTCTCAAGAGCCTTCCGCAACACCATGGTTCAAAAGCATCAATTCTTTGGCACTCAGCTTTCTTCACAGTCCAACTCTCACATCCATACACGACCACTGGAAAACCATAGCCTTGACTAGAGGGACCTTTGTTGGCAAAGTAATATCTCTGCTTTTGAATATGCTGTCTAGGTTGGTCATAACTTTTCTTCCAAGGAGTAAGCATCTTTTAATTTCAGGGCTGCAGGCACCATCTGCAGTGATTTTGGAGCCCAAAAAGTGATAAGAAGTTTTTTATTAGGACACTTGAGAAGCTTACACACAGTAGCTGAGAGGATGCTGTGCCCTGAGAACTTAGTGGGTCACATTTTTATAATCAAAGGAAGAGAGGGGAGAGGGAGAGGACCTTCTTTGTCTTTCTTGATTAGATGCCATGTTTCCACCATCAGTTTCTCCTCCAGATTGGGCAGGGGAGTCTTCCTGTCACTACATAGTCAAGCTAGGTCCACAAATTGTTTTTTATGCGTGCAGAGAGTGTGTCCTAACTTACTGAGCTCACTGAGAAGGATGTGGGCCTCCTGCCAGCATTGGTTTTTGTTTGGGGGCATGTCTTATACTTCTGTTGCATGCTATTGTTGCTCTGCAAGCCTGCTTGGTTTTGTAGTTAAGCAAACGTGCTTTGCTGAGTAACCATTAACTTACATGGGTTTCCCATATTTTTTCCACTTGCAGTCCCCTAGTGGGATCAACTATTTAATCACCTTCTTTGTCCCTTGACTCTGTCCTTAATAGTTCCAGAAACTAACAACTGATGAAATCCCCAGCACTACCAGTGAGAATACCCATGATGTATCACCAGCACCAAATTCCAAGTGTAGGGTGATATGAAATCTAGAAAAATGGTACCGAGGAGCCTATTTGCAGAGCAGGAATGGAGACACAGACATAGAGAACAGACCTGTAGACACAGTGAGGGGAGGAGGGGGTGGCATACTGAGAGAGTAGTATTATCACATATAGCCTCAGTTCAATTCAGTTCAGTTGCTCAGTCGTGTCTGACTCTTTGCAACCCCATGAATTGTAGCACGCCAAGCCTCCCTGTCCATCACTAACTCCTGGAGTTCACTCAAGCTCATGTCCATCGAGTCGGTGATGCCATCCAGCCATCTCATCCTCTGTCGTCCCCTTCTCCTCCTGCCCCCAATCCCTCCAGCTTACCTTGTGTAAAATAGCTAGCTAGTGGTAAGCTGCTGTATAACACCAGGAGCTCGGCTTGGTGCTCTGTGATGACCTAAAAGGGTAGGATGGGGATAAGGGCTGAATGGGAGGGAGGCTCAAGGAGGAGAGGATCTATGTATACTTATGGCTGATTCATGTTGTTGATGGCAGAAACCAACACAATATCATAAAGCAATTATCCTCTAATTAAAATTAAAGTTTAAAGAAGTCTAGGATGCAAGCCTCTTTTTGGCAGAGCCTAAGTCATATGCCGACATCTTAGCTGCCATGGAAACTGGAAAAGCAAATTTCTGGAGTGTTCAGTTTCTGTAATGGGATGTGTGCTGTGCCTCTCACTTCCTATATGAAATGCCTTTGAGATGAATCTTGGAAAATAAATAGATGTTTACTAAACAGGCAAAGAGTTACATAGTCCAAGAAGAAGTAATCAAGCATGTAAAGACATTTCTTCAATGTGCTGTTCAAGTATGTGGCCTGTACAGGAAAGACATTTAGAGGTAAACTTCTAAAGGCAGACAGTGTTCAGATCATGTGCCACAATAAGGAGGGTAAGCCTTGGAAAAGTGGGAAGGGACATTCTTGGATCTGAATGTTATACAGATCACAATGCACGATGGATATTGCTCTGGAGATAGTGTGTCACTAATACACTGAAGCAAGAAGGATCCATGAGGAGGCCACTGAATTGAATTCAGGAGGGAAAAGATGAGGGACTAGATGATGGCTATGGCTATGAGAACAAAGAGGAAGCTGCAAAAAAAAAAAATGTATATATATATATAAAGAAGTCAGCAAGACTTGAAAACCAATCAGATATGGGGCTGAGTGAAAATAAATGGCTTAAGATAACAGTCAGGTTACTGACTTGTTCCACTAGGATGCTAGGAATAACGAACAGTCTCCAAATTAAGAGAGGCAAATGTGTTAGCAGATTTTGCAGGATGATGTTGACCTCTAGCTTGGATACACTGATTCTGAAGCAGATGTGGAATATCCACATGGAGATAGACTCTAGAGATTAAATATGAGCATCTGGCTGTTAGAGGAGATTGTTGATTAGAAGCAGTGTAGTGTGGTGACTGGGACTAAAGCTTTTGGTCAAACCATCTTCGGTTTGTGTCACCACTCTACTATTTTTAAAGTGTATGTGTAAAACTAAATTTTAAAATGTGCATGTGTGAACTAGACAGGTTACTTAAACTCTCTGAACCTTAGTTTTTCAATTATAGAAGGAGAATAATTTCTACTACTAGGGTTCCTATATATAAAGAGTAAGATAATATATATCAATCATTATGTATACCTATTAAGCATGTAGTTCTTAACACTTGGAACTAGAGGTTTTAATTTTGGAATCAGCAGTACATAAATATAAAAGACAGGCAGACTGCAGAAAAGAATGAAAGGAAGAATCTGAATAAGGATAATGTCTGGGGGAGTTGATGTCAAGAGGTCCTAGGGAGGATTCAACTAGAGAATCCTAGAGAATTCTGAACAGTGACATCAGAACTGTCAAATGGTGGAAAGTCCAGTAAGGTAAGACCTAGAAAAGAGTCCCTTGGTAACAAGTAGAGTGCTGCCAGCACCTAACTTAGAGTATCTCAGTGAAACCAGAAGGTACATGGGATATAGGCGTGACAAGTGTTTCAAAAAGAAGACATAGGGTAAAAATTAGAAGCTTATGACATTTCTTAAAAATGAGAATACTGAAAATTACTTTTCAGTTTAAACATGCGAAGAATCCTCTGATCCCTAGCAAGAATAAACCTAAACAATTACTAAATACAGTTTTTCCCTCAAAGTTGCATTTTCTGTAGGTTTAAAAATGGAAATTTAAAGTTAATTTGCTTTCTTCTATTCACATTTGCTTTTGTTAATTTCTTCTCTTTTTTTGTACTTTAAGAATTTTTTATTCTTTACCTCCATGTGGATAATTCAAAGGCTACTTCTGAATAGTCTGACTAAATTTCAAAATATCTAGGTTATTCTTTAGTGGTCCATAGTGATCCATTTTCATATAGTTTTTCCATTATTAGTTTAAAAAAAACTTGATTTCCACACCATTGCTTGTGGCTCCTAATTAGCATTATGAATATATATATATGTGCAAATGTATGCAGGGTAAAGTTCAGTTCAGTCACTCAGTGGTGTCCAACTCTTTGCGACCCCATGAATTGCAGCACGCCAGGCCTCCCTGTCCATCACCAACTCCCAGAGTTCAGTCAAACTCACATCCATCGAGTCGGTGATGCCATCCAGCCATCTCATCCTCTGTTGTCCCCTTCTCCTCCTGCCCCCAATCCCTCCCAGCATCAGAGTCTTTTCCAATGAGTCAACTCTTCACATGAGGTGGCCAAAGTACTGGAGTTTCAGCTTTAGCATCATTCCTTCCAAAGAAATCCCAGGGCTGATCTCCTTCAGAATGGACTGGTTGGATCTCCTTGTAGTCCAAGGGACTCTCAAGAGTCTTCTCCAACACCACAGTTCAAAAGCATCAATTCTTTGGCGCTCAGCCTTCTTCACAGTCCAACTCCCACATCCATACATGACCACTGGAAAAACCATAGCCTTGACTAGATGGACCTTTGTTGGCAAAGTAATGTCTCTGATTTTCAATATGCTATCTAGGTTGGTCATAACTTTCCTTCCAAGGAGTAAGCATCTTTTAATTTCATGGCTGCAGTCACCATTTGCAGTGATTTTGGAGCCCAAAAAATAAAGTCTGACACTGTTTCCACTGTTTCCCTGTCTACTTCCCATGAAGTGATGGGACCAGATGCCAAAGTTACCACTTGTCTAAAGACTTTGTTGTCTAAAACTATTCTCTTTTGTGTGATACTCTTTGGGTAGTCTACAAATTATGAATGTCATTCCTTTAAACCCATGCGTGTCTCAGTTCACTGAAGTACCAACTAACCATGAAGATAACTGTTACTTTTTTTCCACCATTACAACTCTCATAGTCCAGGAATTAATTAGATGATTAATTAAATTTATGGAACTAGGATAATAGAAATGTATAAAGATTCTTCTAGATTATAGACAGGAACCTAAAATATCAATATCATTTATCATTATCCTTCCTCTATTTTTTGAAACCTTGATGGGGAGAGATTTGAGCATTTCTTTGCCACTGACACACGATCCTCAATTCTAAGTGGAACTGTGATATTGCATTTAACAGTTTAATGAAGCTCTTTGTTAACAGTGAGCAGGGTTATCACTGATGTACTGAGTGGCTTCTTGACATGCTCAGCGTTAAGAATAGACAGCCATAGACTTCATAGCATAATATTGTCTCTTGTGGAATCAGATGAATTTATGATTTCCTCAACATGACAAAATGATTTATCACCTCCCATATGCACTGCCATCCACCTGGCAGGAGTAATGTTTCCCTTCGCATGCTCTCTCCAGTGGGAACAAACAATTTTGATGGATAAAAGTCTAAACCAATACTAAGAAAAGAGAAAGAAATTTCATCAAAAGATGAGGGGTTTTATGCATCTTATTAACAAGATGTGTAGCATAACACATTTCATGAAACACAGTCATCATTCAAGCCTTTAAGTGAAAACTTGTTTCCTGTTATTTACACTCTGCTGATTTACATGGTAAGCACCAGGGAAAACAGGTATAAAGGCTGTCTTGGGCTGGAAAAAATGACCAGTATCCATATTTCTACATAGATGAACCCAAAAGGTGAATCATATTAAATAGTGCAGTTTCTTGTTCTCTGTGTATTTTGGAAAGGAAATCTTTGCTGTATTAAATGGCTGCAGGACTCTGCTTTCACTTACTCCCAGTTGCAAACAAATAACTTTCAGTTGAATCTGAAATTCAATGTTCTTAAAGTAAAAAGAGGTTAGGGAACAAAGTTCCCCAAAGAAACTACCTTTGTCATTGAATATAGTAAAAGAGAAAATAAGGGAGCCTGAAAGTTGAAGCTGAAAATATCCACATACAAAGGGGAAATCAGGAAGTGAGTATCCAGAGAATTAGAGGCAAGAAAGAAATGCACAAGATAGACGTAGTGTGTGTGCTGAGCCTGAGGCCTTGAATATTTATGGCTGTTTCAGCCTGCTGCCCCACCTGCTACATAAAAGTTATATGAAGACTTGGGGTGTTTGGCTTTTGTAGAGAGTAAAGAACTGCATTTTTTCCCCTGTTTATTTGACAGGAAGGAATCAGTCCTTCTCCTCTGATAATAACTTTAAAATAATCACAGAATTGATGTGAATCTAAAGATTCATTTTTAAAGAACAAAAAACATGATGTAGTTGGTCGATATTTTGCACTGTGGTTTGGGATAAAAATAACAGTAAGTGGGAATTTGTAGACAGAATGATGATGCAAAAGCTATAGAAGCTTCATCTGAGATCAAAAAGAAATCTATGCCTCAGTTGGAGGGTTGGGTATGGTTCTCCTACAGTCTTCTGATCAAATTAATTTTAAAAATAAAATTCAAATTGAAGAATTTTTAAATTTCTGCAGTAAGACGTGGAAGAAGAGTCTGTTTCTAGGAGTTTGCCCTTTGTATAAGAGAAGAGGGAAGTGATTTTATAGACCATTTCTGGCCTTGAGTTCTCCAGTATTTACTTCTCTGGGCTTGATTTTCTTCAATGTAACTATTGATAATTTGAAGATACATTTGATATCACAGAACCTAGAGATCCCAAGAAGTCATGTATGTTTCTGGAGACAGGACAAGTATATATCATCCACAATTATTCCCATTTTACCTGTGATAAAAGTGATTGCTTGGTGAGATGTAATAGCTAGACATATGACATATTCATTGTTGAAAATAGTACCAGTAGGATAAAGACAGATTTTTGTAAAGTAGGTAGTGACTCTGATGTGTGTGTGTGTGCTAAGCCATTCCCATTGTGTCTGACTCTTTGAGACCCCATGAACCATAGCCTGCTAGACTCTGTCCACAGGATTCTCCAGGCAAGAATACTGGAGTGGGTTGCCATTCCCTCCTCCAGGGGATTTCCCAACCCAGGAATCGAACTGGGGTCTCTTGCATTGCAGGCATGTATACATTTTGGTGTGCTGGCACAGCTGTTCAACCACACTTGATCATCTAATCCAATCATTTTTCTCTTTAATCTGTATTCAAATTTTGCATTGTTGGCTGATTTATCCTTTATGCTAGCTGGGTTTTTATTTTGCATTGAACCCATCCCCTTCTTCCACATCCTAATAATGTGCATTTTCCCACAAAATCTTTGGGCCTTTGCTTTTGTCTCTCTTGAGAAGGCAGAGTTCAGGGTGGCTCCTCCAGAAAAACCCAAAGAAAGCATCTCCTAGTATCCATATCCAGGACCTCTGTACTGGTAGTTTAGTTACCAGGTCTAGAAGAAGCCCCACCTAGTCACCAAGAAATGACCACAAGGACTAAAGGAGAATTGTTTTTGCTTCCTTTATAAATAAATGAATTAAGAGAGGAGAATCAATACTACAGAATACATACACATTTATTCAATAATTGGTTAAATATACCACTACTTTGAAAACATACAAGTCATGAATCATTAAAACCATCATGATTCCCATCTAAGAGTTTAGGTGGCACTTGTCTTCAGCTATTATTGCTTGTGAGACTTCTATAAACAATGATTTCTCCATCTTTAAAATGGAATGACAGTGTCTGTCTTTGCTGTCCCGTAGGGCTTTTCTGAGAACTGGATAAAACAGTATGGATAGAAGTTCTTTGAAAATTCTATGATGTAGGCATAAGGCATCTAGTAGATTGTGGGTTTTGAAAGAGGAGAGGCTATTATACTCTTTGATATCTGCTCTGCTCCACTCATGGTATTCAGTTAATATTTATTGATTAAAGTCAGACTAATAGTGTATGAGTGCTGTATTTTGATACTCAGACCAAGTATAAGACTTTTCACAAAAGATCAAAATAGATTTGAGACTCAGCATGCTCAAAATAGTACTGTAACCTTACATGGGTTTGTCCGTTTTCAATCTTTTACTCCATGATTGATACCTCGCCAGTTCCCAACATAACCTGAGAGTACAAACATCACAGAGACTTGATTCTGAGACACAGGTATGTAATGAACCATAAGTGTTGGAAGAGGTTCTGGAAATTTTCTTCTTTGTATTCCATTTTTCAAACATTAAAATATAACAATTTGGAAATGTTAGAGAGATCTTGATATTGAGAGTCAAAAGTTGTGGGCTCTGATGGCCGTAGTCATTTTTACCAAATTCACTTCTCTGATGTTGAGTCTCCTTTCATATAGATGGGAATGAGGGGAGAGACTTGGACCACAAGAGCAGTAAGGGCTGTTTCAATGTGTTTTTATCAACTCTCCTGTTTACCTACCGTGGTATAACACTTGGTATAGCCTCTAATTTCACATGGATTATTTTTCATTGTCATGTTGGCCATACTTGAAAAAACTCTAGTAGGTGTCTCTTGGTGGTTTATCTCTAAAAGTAATAGTATTGCTGCACTGATTTTTTAAGAGAGATGCCATTGAAAACAATCATGATTTTTTTAAAGAAGAAATGAAAAATCAATTGAGCCAAATGTTTGCTTTGGAAGACAAATCATTCGCTATCTCGTAAACAGTTTCATTGGCAAAGTAGAAAACTGCCTGTTTTCTGAACCAGCCCTAAAAATGATTCATGTGTGTACTTTCTTATGTTTTGCTCTTTAGCTACCAGTGTTAGGATAGGGAGCTCCTTCTTATCTATTTCAGTCTTTTGATATTTGCTCTGCTAGTCATTTGATGAACTTTTCATCAATACATCAGTTGCTTTGGCCTTTATATTTCTAATAGATAGCCTTGCACACTGCATATATTAGGAGCTCAATAAAATATTTGTTTATGATAATAGCTAACATTCATAGAATGCTTAATATATATGAAGTTACAGTTATAAGCACTTTGACATATATTGAGTCAATCCCTAAGAGATAAGTGTTATGTTTTCACAGTTTACAGATGAAGAAACTGAAGCATAAATTGATCTTTATCTTCTACATGCTAGATGAGATTCTCAAATTTATTCTCTTCATCAATAAGTTATTTTCTGAAATGCCTATTTCTATGTTCGTTACCTCCAACATATATTTTGAATTTTAAATTTTTTTTTAACTTTCACATAATCTTCCAAATTTTATTCCAGTGTATTTCATTTTCTTCTCTCTCCACCACTGGTGTGCTTCATAGAAGCCATTTCTTTTTACAGTGGCTCATTCTCTGGATCTTTAGGATAATGTTCCTTTTACCTTTTGCTACTAAAATATTTAAGGTGGCATGTTTATTTTTCCTTGTGGATTAAGGCCAATAAATAAATAAGTATATCAGGTGCTCATATCCCTGCTCCACTTCTACTTGGATAATGTTAAACTTGTCTTCAGTCTAACGTGGAGTTTGGTGTTGGGAAGAAGCAGTCCCATTTTCAGCTCTATTCCGTGGTACTAACTGGCCCTTGGATCTGCCAACTTGATGACTGTGCTGATGACTCGATGCAGAATTGTGTAAGATACAATGCACAGCCTGAGCTATAGGGAGCACTTTCTCCCTAATTCCATCCTCACCTTCAGTGACAAGCTGTGAGGACTTTATCTTGTGGGTCATAAAGTGAAAGTTGCTCAGTCATGTCTGACTCTCTGCGATCCCATGGACTATATAGTCCCTGGAATTCTCCAGGTCAGAATACTGGAGTGGGTAGCCATTCTCTTTTCTGGGGAATCTTCCCAACCCAGGGACAGAACCCAGGTTTCCTACATTGCAGGCAGATTCTTTACCAGCTGAGCTACCAGGGAAAACCATAATGTACCCCCAAATCAGTATCTATGGGTCATGGTGCTTTTCAAGGTTCCTCCACTGAAAAGATGAAAAGATGAAAAGATGCCAAAGCACAGCTTGGCAGTAATAAAGTGACTCCTTGTTCTCTGCTAGGCGTAGACTGAACTTGCAACTAAAGTCTGCTTACGTAAGGTGCTGAAGCTTGTGCGTGTTTCTCTTAATCTGCCTGAAATTATTATCTGAAGAAATTTCTTCCAGTCTCAGGCAATAGGTGGATTATCAGTCTTACTTTAGGGTTTCTTAGTTTTCTTCTTTTGGCAAGTGGGAGATGGTGGTGTATCAGACATACCCATACAAGAAGTTATTAAAAAATGAATTACTTTTAAAAATAAATTTTAAAAAGTTACAAGCATTCATCATAGTTTAATTCAGAGTACCTCTTATCCCAGGCTGCAGGTAAAGCAGTGAATAAGACAGTCATTCCTGCTGTGTCTTCCTGGGCCTTGGAGGTTAGGAAGTGAAACGTGGTCTTAACTAGTTATAACATATGCATGGTGAGGCTATGAAAATGGAAGAAGAGGATATCAGGTGTATTCGCCCAAGTAAGGTATCACTTCAAAATGCCCAGATAAGCTACCTTCACCTTTCTCCATGTGAGAAAAAAAAAAAAAAGTTCTGTTTTGTTTTTCTTTGGCTTGCTTTGCTTTTGAGAGTTCACAGTAATTATAATCTCCTGAAAGCATCAAAGATTTTCTCCCATAAGCGCTCAATCAAAAAGAAAAAACAAAACACAGTAGTTGTGTTAATTCTAGAAGGTTCCTCTATTCCCCTACATTTTCATAAAAGAGGAAACTAATTAGCTACTGTGATCACAGTTCTTTCAAGAACTGTTTTCCAATTGGACTTTCTTGTTAAACTATTTTTTCCCAGGTTCTTTTCTTTCCATGTGGGAGGAGGTAAGATATAAGATTGGTTATTCCAATGCCATCATGCCAAAAACACTAACAGTTTTTCTTTGGTAAAAAGGAAACCAAATGACAGATTGATAATAATGACAACATAATCACAGCAAGCAAACCAAGGGAAACAGCCTCAGTTGCTCTTGTGAGAAGCAATGCATATATTAAACACCATGGCGAGCATCACAATGAAAAAAACAGATGGAAAGTTTGAGGTTTTGAATTAGCTTTCCACCTACAGATGGATTCAATAGGAACACCCATTCCTTCATTACTTATTTTAAAAAATATATAGCTTGAAAATGTAGCATCTGTTAATAAAATCACAGACTACTTTAATATGTGTGCTGTATGCTTAGTCACTCAGTCATGTCTGACTCTGCAACCGCCTGGACTGTAGCCTGCCAGGCTCCTCTGTTCATGGGCAAGAATACTGGAGTGGGCTGCCATTTCCTCCTGCAGGAGATCTTCTCAACCCAGGGACTGAACTCAGGTCTCCCACATTGCAGGCGGATTCTTTACCGTCTGAGCCACCAGGGAAGCCCCTACTTTAATATGAAAGAGTGTAATTAGTACATACTGTTCCAAGTTCTAGGAAGAAAAAGAAAATAATTGGACAAGGCTTTGTCATATATTTTTGCTATGGACTGGGTACTATTCAACATCAGTACTGTATTTATAATTGCCTGATGCTGGGAAAGATTGAGGGCAGGAGGAGAAGGGGGCAACAGAGGATGAGATGCTTGGATGGGATCACTGACTCAATGGACATGAGTTTGAGCAAGCTCCAGGAGATAGTGAAGGACAGGGGAGCCTGGTGTGCTGCAGTCCATGGGGTCGCAAGAATTGGACATGACTTAGCAACTGAATAGCAATAACAACATGTAGATTAGCATTGTTTGAATGGAAATTTAAGGACTTCTAAGATGAACATGTGAATTGAGCCTCTACCATTGAGTCTCTACCTAACTTGCTCTTTGAGGAAACTAAAAAGGCACATCAAGTACATTTCAGAGTAGCAGTACATTGCAGAAGCAAAAGGGCAAAGAGAGAAATAATCCTTTTACACATCACTTGTTATAGAACAAACTCAAGCATTATTATTGAGTTGATATAGGATTGTTCTTTTTGGAGAATTCAAAATATTTTCCCACTCTTGAAACAGTTATGCATTCCCAGCATTTCTGAGATGTAGAGAGTCTACTGTGACTATTTGCAGACAAAGGTATTGAAGGTTTACATGATTTACTCAAAGTCATCCAGCTATCCAAGGGAAGAGAAAAGGAAGGTTTTAAAATTTCCAACTGTTCAGGTTTTAGCACAGTTTGGTACAGTCCTGTATTAAACATAGTGAAATGTAATTCCTGATTGTGGTTCATCAAGGTGAAGCTTTGCTGCCACCAAAGTCACCTCCATCACAAAGGCAGTAAAGGTAAAGAAAGTAGTCAAACTTACTCTGAAAGCTCTCCATGATCGCCCCTAATTTGCAGATATGCAGGTTGAGGAGATGACTGGGTTGTTCTGCAAAAATTCAGGGTGAAAACCCTTGGAAGAGCCCTCTCTCTGTCTTCCATGGCCTGTTGGCCATGGAGTGTGATTGTGGCTGGGTTCCATGGGCTGAGGAGCAGGACTTTTAATGGGATCTCAGAGGAGCGTAGATGAGATGAGATGGTTGGATAGCATCACCAACTCAATGGACATGAACTTGCACTAACTCCAGGAGACAGTGAGGGACAGGGAGGCCTGGCATGCTGCAGACCACAGGGTCACAAAGAGTTAGACATGACTTAGTGGCTGAACAACAACAAAGGAGAATGCTAATGATGAGCCCAGTTTGGAAGTCACTGGCTGTGTCAATTTAGTTTTAGGCTGACTGTCTCATAACCTTCGTGTATCTCAAAGCAAACTTGTTTATGAATCTAAAGTTTTCATATAATAACTTTTTAAAAATAAGCACACATAAAGAAAAGTAAATATTCAATGCACGGTGTTGTTGGATATTTTCTAATGTCTTTATTATAGAAAAATTTGGAATTCAGAAGTACATCAAATAGAAACAACTCAGAAGTAATCAAAATTAATATGTTGCTGTACCTTAACTTTAAGATTATACTGCCTGTGCACTATCAGAACACTTATTTTCGTACTTACCATAAACTTATTTTGGCACTTCATTTCAAAGGTAATTTTTTAAATTGTTTTAAGAATCATAATACTTTGTTCTTTGGTATTTTAAAATCAGTTTTTGTTGGGTATAGTTGCTTTATAATATTGTATTAGTTTCTCCTGTACAGCAGAATGAATCAGCCATACATATACATATATCTGCTCCCATTTGGACTTCCTATTCAGGTCACCACAGAGCATTAAGCAGAATTCCCTGTGCTATACAGTAGGTTCCCATTAGTTAACTATTTTATACATAGTCTCAATCATGTATATGTGTCAATTCCAGTCTCTCAATTCCTTCCACCCACCTTGACATCCATACGTTTGTTCTCTACATCTATGTCCCTATTTCTGCTTTGCAAATAGGATCATCTGTACCATTTTTCTAGATTTGACATACATACGTTAATATACTTGTTTTTCTCTTTCTAACTTAATTTCACTCTGTATGATCAAATGTTATTATAAATAATATTAGGTATACATATACCATCAAGTATTTACATATAATTCAAAGATCATTATCTAGAGTCTTGGCAGATCAACAGGAACCTGTTTGGGGTTGATTGTATTAATTCCCTTCCTCCTGTAAGATATCACATCTTCTTAAACTACTGAAGGGAATAGCTAGCCTGAGCTCTCCCAAAACTTAGCCATTAGGGTCTGAGCTTAACCTTGAATTTTTCTACATTTTTCTTCCATTTAATATATCTAAGAATTTTCAACCTCATTATATAAGATTCATTTGCTAATCTACATCAACCCCCCACCATCCACCTCTATCCATTTCCCCACACTCTTTCCTCATGTCCCTCAATCTGTGTAGTCAACAAACTTTCTCATAGCAAAAGCAACTTCTAGAATGACTTACTCCCCCTCCTTTCCACCACATAAAATAGTTTGTGCCTTGAAACCTGTGCCCTCTGGCTCTGCTGTTTGCCACCCCTCATTGTTCCCAGCATCTGCCTCACTGTGTTTGATTTTGGCTTTCATCTGTATTCATTTCCAGTCCTGTAATCATTCTTAGTGGCCTAAGGGTTAGTGAATATATCTTCATAATACTCCCTGTCCCTTCAGTTCTCTGACTTCTTCCCAGTTAGCTTTTCTTCTCCACTTGCAGATCTCTTCTTTCTCATAGTCACATCCTGGACACTGTCATCATCTACAGCTCCGTTATTTAGATTTCAAGTTTCTGTCTAATACTTCCAGACCACATAATCTATCATTGCAGCGTCCATTTCAGTATTCTTCTTATTCAGATCCCCTTACCACTGACTCCAAAGTAGTTTTCACATTCTCCCTCACTTCCTCATGTATTTATGTGCATTCTTATCAAAGTTTAATCCTGTTGTCTATTATTAAAAGTCTTCTCTTTTTTGTCAGTTCCCATTCACAGTTTCCTCTGAATTATTTAGGGCTTCCCTGATAGCTGAGTTGGTAAAGAATCTACCTGCAATGCAGGAGACCCCAGTTCCATTCCTGGGTTGGGAGGATCCGTTGGAGAAGGGAGAGGCTACACACTCCATTATTCTTGGGCTTCCCTTGTGGCTAAGCTGGTGAAGAACCTGCCTGCAATGTGGGAGACCTGGGTTCAATCCCTGGGTTGGGAAGATCCCCTGGAGAAGGGAAAGGCTACCCACTCGAGTATTCTGACCTGGAAAATTCCATGAACTGTATAATCTATGGGGTTGAAAAGAGTCAGACATGACCAAGTGACTTTCACTTTCTGAATCATTTACTGGGGAAAACGCTACTTCTAAATGTACACAACTCCCTCTTTTCTGAATATACCAGGGCAGCTAAATGTAGATGAAGAAGATTATAAAAGGTGGGAGGTTGTGCAAATGCATTTACCTCTATCTCTTGTCCAGACTCACTAAAATAACAGCAGCAACAAAGCATGAAAGCCCTGTAAATCCACAAGGCCTCAGTAGTGATGAATAGACAATAAAAGATAAGAGAAGTTGATGGCATTTTAGGAAGGAAACAGGGGTAAAAGATGACTTGCCCAAGTGGAACCAGCTGATGCCTAAACATCTTCAGAAGGGGCTTCCAATGAGCCACAGGTGCCTTCACCCCATTAGACACCCTACAGCAGGGGTAGCCAACCTCTGGAATCTAATGCCTGATGATCTGAGTGGAGCTGATAAAACAATAGAAATGAAGTACACAATAAATGCAATGCACTTGAATTATCCTGAAACTAAGCCCCCACCCCCCTGCTGTCCCGCACTGCCCCTGGTCTGGGGAAAAATTGTCTTCCATGACACCAGTCCCTGTTGCCAAAAAGGTTAGAGAGTGCTGCTTTGTAGGGCTCAAAAGTTGGAGGACTGAGTACTTCAATGGTGGAAGGGAGCACTAAGTTGGAAAATAACTTGTTGAAAGCCTGTAAGGGACTGTCAGCCAAACCCCAGCTGTACTCACCCATTCAGGAGATCAAAAATTCTCTGAATAAATTGTGCCAGCACTCTGAATGCCAGAAGAGCAGGTTCAGGGGAGAACAGTCATGAGATGCTGCTTCAAGAATTGCCAGTTTGCATTTTTAATGGTGAAAACCTTATTTTCCTTTTCCTTTCCTTCCCAGCCCCCAGAACTCCAGCAGTTAATTTTGTATCTTCCCTATGCCAAATTTCCACCCCCACTACAGAGACTGAATCACTCCAGAATAAAGACCTACAAATTCTATAATAGGACAGCGCCAAGAACAGGAGGCTTATTGCCTTAAATTGTAACCCATCAGTCAACCAGCTTAGCCCATGCCAGAGATCCAGTGATCATCTTTTCAGGCCTTTAGTCTTAAATACACCTAAAAACCCAAGAATAACAAAATGTAGAGGAGAGCCAATGATATAAAAGACAGGTAGAACTCATAATGTAAATCAAAAGATTCAATAGAAAAATGGAGTTCATATAAAACAAACAGTGTGTGGATCTAAAGAAAAATATTTAATTTGATTTAATGTGTTCAGAGAGAAAATTTATTATACCTGATGTCTATGGAAAATAGAGGAAAAAAGCTTAAAGAAATTTAAAATGTTTCTCAGAATTTTAAAATATGAGTAAAAATGTTGGCAGATGAAAGCAGAGCATTCTCCTTAAAATGGAATATAAGGGCTAAGAAAATATGTGATGAAAATAAGAACCTTTAAGGATCAATTCAGAAGGTCAGTACCCCCAAAAAATGGGTTGCAGAAAGAAAGAACAGAGAAAATTAAAAGTAGGGAGAGTTGTCAAAGAAATCTGTGCAAAAACCTTCCCCAGATGAAGCAAGAGGTACGGTGAATGACAAACGAGTCCTACAAAGACTCTGCGTGGGGGAATTTCAGAAAACTTGAGATGACAACACTCTCCATGAATGTAACAGTTCACATACAAAGAAGGGGGAATAATCTGAGAAATACTGGAAACTAGAAGCTAAGAATGGAGAGATCTAGAAGATAATACACCTTCAAGTTCATTTATTTATTTGATTACATGATTTGCAAACCTGAGTTCCAAACTGAAAATGGAATGAGTGTAGTCTTAAAAAGAAAAGATATTAAAAAATGAACACTCCATGTACTCTGTGCCCTAGGAAAATGGGGTTTGGTCCACTTTTCCCGAGGGCAGAGTGGGATTCAGGACACAGGGCTGATGCTCAAGAGAAGTCCCAGAAAAGTCCCTGGAAAGGAGGTCCAGAGAACAAGAATCAAGTCTGGCCCAAAGAATCAACACAAAGGGGCTTTGGAAGTCTCCAAAAGAAACAGTGTACGAATAGTCTGTCTGATGGGCTTGCCAGGCAGTCAGTGGTTTAGAATTTGCCTTGCAATGCGAGGGACATGGGTTCTATTCCTGGTCCGGAAAGAGCCCACATGTTATGGTGCAACTAAGCTCATGGGCCACAACTACCGAGCCCATGAGCTGCAACTCCTGAAGCCCATGCTCCACAGGAAGAGAAGCCACTGCGATGAGAAGCCTGTGCACTGCAGCTGGAGAGTGGCCCCTACACCTGCTCTTTCTGACCAGAGGAAAGCCCACATGGAGCCACAAAGACCCAGCGCAGCCAAAATCAAATAATAAAGAAATATATAAATAAGTAAATACATCTATCTGATATTTTAATCTAGTGGATTAAATTTTATTGAGAAGTTGTTGGAGATTTTAAGAGTTGGCCTCAAAGCCTAGACAACTTGGCAAATTAAAATAAGTCAGATCATTAGCTCCCAAGAAAAGAACAAAAAAAAGTAAATGAATGGTTCACTTTCATACCCTATTAGCTCGGCAGTCAACAGCAATATTTATGTAGTAATAGTTATTATAAACTGTGAATATGGATTTAATTATATGGAGTGGTGGAGGAAGGGCTCTAAGAGGCCATGAAAAGGAGCTGCTGGATATATAATACAGTGAGATTTTTAGCTATAACAATAAAATAGATAAATCAAAAAGCACCATATATGAATATCATTAATATAAATAGAGGCTGATACTGGAAGAAACAGGAAGGAGAGTGAAAGTATTTTTGTCTTGGAGCTTAAGACTTTTAGTTCAACTTGAGTTTTTGAACACTTATGCATGTAATGTTTTACTGAAAATATAAATATAGCAAAATCTCCCTGATCACACACACACACACACACACACACACACACACACACACACACACACACACACCTACCTGTGACCTCAGTGAACATGCCCTTTCATGTTTGTAGACTGTGCTTTTTGAATCAGAAATTACTCCAGTTTCCTGCTTTCTCCTCTCCTCAGTCCCCCCACCCCAAAATACCATCTCTGCCAACTACTCACCCTCGAATTTATTGAAAAGATTTATTAGAAGAGAACTCCCAAGAAGCCTTTCCATTAGCAAATGACCGGTTCTCACGTTCCCTATCCTCTCTTAAAAAAGATCCTATTTCCCATGAACCCTGGAGGCAGCCATTTCTCCTCATCCTAGAATTTTTCCTTCATCACCCCCTCTCACTTTATCAGACATCAGCCTCTCCTTACCTACTGAATCATCAACAAACATGCTCTGGAGCTATACCCTTAAAATAACGCAACCCTCACTTGCTCCCACTTTCTATTCCAGCTCCCAAAATATCCATCTTGTCCACTTCAAAGAGTTGTCCACACTCACTGTTGCCAACTGGGTCCTTCCATTGGCAATGCATCTTCTCTCAGTTCAGTTCAGTCTCTCAGTCGTGTCTGACTCTGTGATCCCATGAACCACAGCATGCCAGGCCTCCCTGTCCATCACCAACTCCCAGAGTCCACCCAAACATATGTCCATTGAGTCGGTGATGCCATCTCTAGTCCACCATAAACATAGTTACTGATAAATTGCTTATTATCTCTACAGTGCCCTCTCTCAATAAAATGTATACTTTGTGAGGTTAGGACTTTGTCTTTTATGCTCCTGTCCCAACTTTGGACTTGGCACCTGGCCCTCAATAAATATCTTCCAACAAGTAAATTAAGTATCTAATGTTTATTTCAAAACAACGCAATGATTTTTATAAAAGATGTTTTAGAGCATATTGTAAGGTCCACCGTATAAAACATATAGTGTGACAATGACTTAAATATTTTTAAAACAACATTTGATTTAATAGAAATGTAAAATCAAATCAAATGAAAACATATATTTATTTCCCAATATAATCTGTTTTGGGGGCTTCCCTGGTGGCTTAGAGGTTAAAGCATCTGCCTGGAATGCAGGAGACCTGGGTTCGATCCCTGGATGGGGAAGATCCCTTGGAGAAGGAAAATGGCAACCCACGCCAGTACTCTTGCCTGGAGAATCGCGTGGAGGGAGGAGCCTGGTAGGCTACAGTCCATGGGGCCGCAAAGAGTCAGACATGACTATAATATATATAAATATGTTGTTTTTGTTCAGTCGCTAAGTCATGCTTGACTCTTTGCGATCCCAAGGACTGCACCACACTAGGCTCCTCTGTCCTCCTCTGTCTCCCGGAGTTGGCTACGGGAGATATATTTGACAAATTAAATATAACATTCTACAAAAATAGCTTTATTTTTAGGATTTAGGCAGATAAGCACAGCCAATACATGCTACATGTCCATTCTAATTGCTTAAAAATTCCATTTTTAGTGCATGTTTATTGGCTTGCAAACATAGTAAGGTGCTCAGAAATAATTCAAACTATATATGTGTGTGTGTGTGTGTGTGTTTTAAATTTAATGGGAAATGCTTAATTCTCTGTAGATTGGATGTCATAAAATCTTCTAATGTCAGGATTTATTGTAACAGAAACAGATGAAACCTCAGGAGAGTTGAAGCAACATTTCTTTGGTAAAGATCAATCAGCATCACCGGCTTATTCTTGCCCTGACTTTTTCTTTTTTCCAATTTCTTTCTCCTGCTGTGTCCCTAGAATATCCCCAGCCAGGTGGTTAATGACCTATTATCCTTAAAATTTATGAGATTTTCACAAGGTGAAATAGCCCCTAACAGAGTCATTTTTCTTCCATTGCTAGCCACACCACCCTATCCTTATTCAGAGCTTCCATCCATAGAGGCAGCCATCCAGAGCTCCATCCTCACCAGGTGTTACACACGAAGAACCATCATTCTTCATTATGTCCAAGGGCGTGAAGTTTTAAGAGATCAACACATACTCTAACAAAGAGATATAAACAATGGAGACATTCGTGTGTGTGTGACAGAGGATTTTTTTCTGAATTGTATGAGGATTTTTGTGCATCTTTGAGATCTATGATTTTTTTAAATAATCTTATGTATTTATTTTTGGTTGAACTGGGTCTTTGTTGCTGCACACAGGCTTTCTCTAGTTGCAATGAGTGGGATCTACTCTCTAGCTGTGGTGCATGTGCTTCTCGTTGCGGCTGCTTCTAGAGCACAGACGCTGGTACGTGTGGGCTTCAGTAGTTGTGGTTCCCAGGCTCTAGAGCACAGGCTCAACAGTTGCGGCACATGGGCTTAGCTGCTACGTGGTATATGGGATCTTCCCGGACCAAGGGTCAGACCATGTCTCCTGCATTGGCAGGCAGATTCTTTACCACTGAGCCACTAGGGAAGCCCCTGATCTATGATTTTGTGGGTGTGCTATCCTTGATTTATGTAGCAGAGATTTGTAACTTGATGCAGCAAATTAATCTTTTTTTTTTTTTTCATGTTTAGAAGGACATATATAACCTGGGAACTACCTATTTAATAAACATTTGAAAGAATTCACTAGTAAATTGATCGAAACCAGGAACTATATTAGGAGGTTTTTCATTAATAACAAAATGGATTTATTTTTATATATTTTCTATGTTGAGAAGAGTTTATATAACATAAAAATTATTTATTCATTAAGAACTTGAGAGAAGTTATCAGTACAGTGATTTAGACAAAGAAACTTTATCGGAAGGACTCTGTAGATGATTTAGAACAATAGGTTCTTTTGTTATATCTTTCACTTCTCTCTCACAGGGTCCTCTGCTTCTTGTACCATTTGATTTCTCTTTTCCCCATGGATTAAAACTACATACCCAGGCAAAAGGGAGTGTTTAATAAATCCTAAAGCACGATGTACTCTTGCACATTGTATTCAGATTGCTGGTAATTTAGGATATTAGCATCTATGAGCAATCTTGTTCTCAGCCTTTCTTCTCTGCATATTTTTTAAGGTTCATTACTAGGCGAGCATTAGCTCCCTGAAGTAAATTGGGTAGCTTTTTATTTTCCAAAACAGCATGTAAAGCATGAGAATTACCTTTCTTGAAACTTTGAAAGGACAAAACAGCCAAATAGACTGGTCTTGAAGCAGTGTGTAAGGCTTTTTCAATATCATATGTATTACTGAACTTATCTGGATTTCTACCACTTACATTAATTGTATCATTTGTAGTATCATTGCAAAATCACTCATTTCATTGAAGTTTTCAAGTTTCTATTTATAGTTTAATATGTAAATCCCTGGTGGCTCAGAGGTTAAAGCGTCTGCCTCCAATGCGGGAGACCTGGGTTCGATCCCTGGGTTGGGAAGATCCCCTGGAGAAGGAAATGGCAATCCACTCCAGTGTTCTTGCCTGGAGAATCCCATGGATGGAGAAGCCTAGTAGGTTACAGTCCATGGGGTCAGAAACAGTCGGACACGACTGAGAGACTTCACCTTCACCTTCACATTTATATTTAGAAGTATATTTTAAATATACTTATATGACATATATGCTTATGCATACGTGTGTGCATTAAATTTGAGTAGTCACAAGTGCAATGAAGAAATCATTAGTGTAAGCAGGTTGCTAGGAAGGGATGGGGAAGGTATGACGGCAGTGATGTATTTTTGATAAATTTGTTAAGGCCTCTCTGAGAGGGTGTAATTTGAGTCCAGATCACAATTCCAGGAAAGTGCAAACTATTCCAAGATTTGGGCAAAAATTTCTTAACTGTCAGAAGAGGTATGAAGTCCCTGAGGCATTATGAAGACCCTAAGGCAAGAACAAGCTTAGTGTATTTAGGGAAGAGCAGAAACAGACAACATGTGATCTAATAGATTACAGTGCACCTAGAAAAAGGCCTGATGTATAATGTGGATTAGCCAAAAAGTTCATTTGAGTTTTTCCATAACATCTTATGAAAAACGCTATAGAAAAACTCAAACGAGGTTTTTGGCCAACCCAATAGGAGACAATCAGTAATTACTCACTGAACAAAGAGTACAGGGTTTAGACTTTTTTTTTTCTCAGTTGGATGAAAGGTCATTAGAAGATTCATTGTTGTGTACTGAACAAGTACAGGACCTCATTATTAATGAAGGTCAAAGTGAATCCTAAACATCCATGAACTCTCATCCCAGCCTTTGTGGGTACTCTGGTTAGTGGACGTCCCTTCCAGAGCTGACAATTCATTGTTTGTTCCTTCTAGTTTTCAGCCTTACCATCTTGTGTGTTTTTGTATGTATTTCAACACACATATATTCAACGGAGAGACAACAAAAATAAGGCCTTGCTGGAATTAAGTCAGAGTTTATGTTTTAAAGGAAAATTCTTTTACACTTCATAGAATGGCAGGAGAAAAAGTTCAAAAACCTATTTCTTGCTAGTTTACACTCCACAGCAAAAACTTAATGTCTTTATCTTCTTCATCCTAGAACAAGACTGGTTTCTATTGACTTGCAGCCATTTTCAATTGCCCAGTTTGTGAATTATTTAGTTTCTATGTTATTTCCTCTACCTTTCCCCCCCCCCCCGCCCCTTTCATCTGACTCCAGGGAAATATTACTTCACCAAAAAAAAAAAAAAAAATAGAAAGAAAGAAAGAAAAACTAAGTGGGAAGCTCAAAACATCAATTTCAGGAGTTCTTTTTTTTAGTATCACATCAGTTCCCTATATGAACAAAGAGGAAACAGAAACATATTTTTTATCTGCTTTATTTCTATTCTGAAGTAATTAAAATTGTTTCTCCTGTAATAATTTGAAGTAACATGTGGAAGTGCTTCCTTCCTATATTTGCAATTCTGTGCAATTTAGCTACCAGTTCCAGTGGTGGTGATGGTTGTTACTTAGTTGCTCAGTAGTGTCCGACACTTTTGTGACCCCATGGACTATAGCCTGCCAGGCTTCTCTGTCCATGGGGTTTTCTGGGCAAGGATACTGGAGTGGGTCGGCATTTCCTACACAAGAGCATGTGATTTACATTTATAAGTTATCATCCCCTAAGGACAAAATCTGACCATACATACACAGCTTTTGGTTAGCAGGGCAAGAAGAGAGATGCAGATATAGAGAATGGACTAATGGGCTCGGGGGAGAGGGAGCCAGAGAAGAATTGAGAGAGTCGCGTCGACATATATACACTGCCAGTGTGCAATAGCCAGCTAGTGGGAAGCTCAGCTCAGCTCAGTGCTCTGAGATGACCTAGAGGGGTGGGATGGGGGTGGGAGGGAGGTTCAGGAGGGAGGTTCAAGTGGGAGGGGATAGATGTATACCTGCAGCTGACTCATGTCATTATACAGCAGAAACTAATATATCATTGTAAAACAATTATACTCCAATAGAAAAGGACAAACTAGTGGTTACCAGTGGAAGAGGGAAGGGGGGAGGGGCAACCAGGGGTAGGGAAGTAAGAGGTACAAACTATTATATATAAAATAAGCTACAAAGCTATATTATACAACACAGAGAATATAGCCAATATTTTAAAATAACTATAACTGGAACATAAACTTTAAAAACTGTGAATCTCTCTATTGTATACATGTAAAATATAATATTGTCTACCTGTGACATATAATATTGCACAGCAACTATACTTCAATAAGGAGAGGTCTATATTCCTAAGGAAATGGAATATAGTGAGAAATTTACAAATATTCATATGGTACAATGACAAGAACACAGGCTATGCAGTTTTGAGAACCTGAATTTGCCACTTACAAAAGCATTGCTCTCTGAGCTTCAGTTTCCTCTCTGTAAATTGGGGATAATAACACTTAAAGAGGGGTTCTAAGGCATTGGTTCTAAAAGTGTGGCCTCTGTTTAGCGTCACTGAAAACTTGTGAGAAATGGAATTCTGGGGTCACCTCAGACTTACTGAATCAGAAACTCTGTGGATGGGCCAGCCATCTGTTTCCACAAACATTCCAGGTCATTTTATTACACACTAAAGTTATAAATGACCATGACTGTGGCTAAACAGATACTATTTGGACTCCGGACTTTCATTAAAATGAAAGTGTAACAAACACATTGCCCATGTGTTAACTCCCATTATTGTGATGCTGCTGAATATTTTCAGCAAATATTGTCTTTGAGCAGGATTGTGCTAATTGGAGCATACAGGAGTTAAACAGGTATAGTCTTTACCTTTAAAAAAAATTCATAGTCAAGAAAGATTTATAAAGAAACCAATAGTTGTGGTACTGTATGTTAAGAGCTATCATGGCAGCTTGCAGAATGTGCTAGAACCAAAGATTGCCCATTTAAGTTAGGCAGGGGCATGAAGGAAGGCTTCTCAGGGGATGCTGTTTGGTCTGTGTCCTTAAAGTGAGTTGGCTAGGTTGATAAGGATTGAACCCATTTTCCAGCTTAATGAGAATAGATGTCTTGGAAAGTCCTAGGAGTGTGAAAGAGTATCTTAGAAGAAGGGGGCTTAAATAAAGGTAAAGAGAGTGTGAACAAAGGGAGAATGGAGATCAAACCCTCCATACCATCAAGAGGCCCTGTTGGAGAAGTCTCCGTGTGAAACCTCTTCATCTAGATAGGATTATCACAGCTGCAGAAAACCAGCAAAGGCTTGTATCAGGGAAGGTATATGATGTGACATCAGCTTGCTAAGGCAGGCAATCCAGTTCCAGTACTAGAGCAAGGAGGGCCTTTGGCCATGTGACCAAAGCAGGATTGAGCAAAAGGACCTATGGCTGAGATGCCTAGCAGGTAAATTGATGGAACTTTGGTGATTGAGATATCAGCGGCCCCTAACCTTTATGGCGCGAGGGATCGGTTTCGTGGAAAACAATTTTTCTAGCGAGTGGGATGGTGAGGTTGGTTTTGAATAATCAAGCACATTACTTATATTGTGAACTTTATTTTTATTATTATATCAGCTCCATGTCAGATCATCAGGCATTAGATCTCGGAGGTTGGGGACCCCTGGAAATGATGAAGTGGAAGAATGGATATGGGAATTCAGAAACTGTTTTTAACCTATATATCTTTCTTTTAACATAAAATTCTTCTCTCTCTCTGATGCTTGAAATATCACATTTCAAAACAGAATTAAGATTCCCTTTAAAGAGTTTTCAAAATTGTTAGGAAAAAATGCAATCAGATGTGTTTGCCTCATTATCCTGAATCAGTAAGAAGTATTGGATCAGGTCAGCTAATTAAAATCTAAAATATTCAAATATCAACATGTTATGAAATAGCCATGCCTCTGTATTATCAGTTTGTTTTTTATTACTTTAGAATTATTTGAACAACTCATATTGCTTAAAAAGGAGAGAGTAAACCCCCTGCTGGTTCCCACCAAATTAATCCATGAACACATGCTTGAAAATGTGTGGCTCCTCATTTGTTTTTCCTGGCAACGAGAGAGATGAGCTGGGACCAGCACACAGAGGACAGAAAGGATGGGAGGATCTTCTGTTCCAGGTGTTAGCGAGTAATGAATGGGTGTTCCCAAGCACACCCAGAAATAAGCTGTTATTTTATAACTCCTCCCTTATTACCTACTAGTAGCAGAAGACCTCTAAGAATTTAGGAAAGATTAGGATGCTGGCTGTGGCTGAAAGAGTCTAACTACATTTTATTTCTCCCTTTCTCCTGTTTGTGTTAAGAAAACAGGCCCTTATGCATGGATGGAGTGGGATGTTTATCTTTCTCTTTCAGGAGGGCTCTGCCTAATACTTCTAAATGTTATAAAATATGCTGCAGCTAATTAGTCAAGGAGGAAATTAGTCCAAGCGAATTAATCACTGGGGCTCAATGTGGAATTTCAGTGCTTTGTGACTCAGAGATTATTTAGTTGTTTCCCCTGCTTTCTTGTTTTCTGTTAAAATGAATTCACCCATGTCAACACGGATGGCTCATTAGGGGCTTTCCGCCATTGTCCCACTCCCCTTCTGCTGGCACAGGCTCGCCATAGGGATCAGAAAGCACTCCGTCTGAACTGATGCTTACATACAAAGTTGGGTTGGCACTACTTTCTCCTTCCTTGGAGTACTTCCAGTGGGTAGAAACCACAGGGGATGCGGGAGGGGTGTAGAAGTGTTCAACACAGGCAGTGAGCACTTTATTAAACACCTGCTCTTCCTTCCTCTACCTGTGTAACTGCTTCAAGAACCTCCAGGTAAATTTGGGTGTAAAAATGCTTTTTAAGTGACATAAGTGATAAGTTAGGAAAGTAGAAGCTGTGAACCATGGCTTTTCACTGTCTCCTAAGATTTACTGATGCTCAGGCAGGGGTGGAGACAGGACTGCTGTCAGATGCCAGCTCCCTGGAGGGTCAGTATGTTAGGGCAGGGAATGATCATGACCGTGGTTTATACAGAAAGCAGAAGGCTGGGTATCAAAAAGCCTGACATAGATAATGCTTTACAGTTAGCAATGTGCTTTCATGTGCATTTTTTAAATTCAGCTCTCCTACACATCCTGTGAGATGAGTTGTACTTATTACTCTTTATAAATAGGAAACTGAATTTTTGTGTGTGTATACAACTGTTGTGTAGTATTTTGAAAGTCTAGATGAATACCATGATTTTTCTTTAGCTGGGTGGAGAAAACTGAAGTCAAAGTGTTAGTGTTGCTCAGTTGTGTCGACTCTTTGCAATCCCATAGACTGTAGCCTACCAGGCTCCTCTCCCCATGGAATTCTCTAGGAAGGAATACTGGAGTGCTGGCCATTCTCTAGGCAGGAATACTGGAGATTGGCTAGCCAGTGTCTTTTCCAAGGGACCTTCCCAACCCAGGGACTGAAACTGGGGTGTTTTTTTCTCTCTCTCTCTCTCTCTTTTTTTTTTTTTTTTGCTTATCTTTGTTTTTTATTTTTTAACTACTGTTGCTTTTGTAAAAGGAAAAATAATCATTTTTTAATTAATGAAAAGTATGTCTCCTCTCTAAGTAAATCAGTAAATAAATAGTAAAATGAAGTGATCTGACTCTCCTAAGGCTACAGAGCTAGAAAGTGGCTTAGTCTTGCTGAATGAATCCAGATGCCCTGATTTTCCTTTCTTAATCTTTCTCAACACCACATCTGCCTCCTGTATACCTAGACGTTTGCAGGGTAAAACTTAATGTGATAAATGGACGTTTTCAGACAATGAAAATGAGACCCCAGTGTCTGTCCGAACAGACAAAAACCGTGAAGTTAATGGCAATTATAAACAATTATATTCCAACTTTAGGAAGAATGTGGGAAGCAAAACCATGTAGTAAACAGAGCATCAGCTGAGAGCCAAACAGACACAGTGTAAGGGCTTGTTCACAGAGTACCTTTGGTGACTCACTGCTCAACCACTCTGGGCATTTATTTTCTCAACTATGAAATGGGGAAATAACTTGTATCCTATAACATGGGTGTATCACAAATAATATATTAAAGTATTTAGAATATTTTTCAGCACATAGGAGGTGCTCAGTCCACTCCCTATTGGGTTTAATATATTGTAGTTTTCTAAAGCATGAATGTCATTGTAGAATGATATCAGTTCCTATAACAATATTCATAATTTTAATAATCATAAAATGTTACTGTAAACATGCCTAGCAAAATAAAACAAGTCTACTACTAGAATGCTAAATGATTAATCTGCACTATATTCAAAATCCCTTCCTTTTGAAGGAATTTCCCTTTTGCAGATTTAAAAAACTATAGAGTAAGTATTTCTGAAAAAATATACTTCAGTAAAGAACTGTAAAATCTAGAGGCTAGATTAGCATTGCATTAACAATTTGAACATAATTTAGACATATCTCTCCAGATCCCATCAGTCATTGATGGTTTCTACACACTCAGATGACCATTTTTTCTGACTCATTGTATAATATATATATAAACACTTCATACTCTGGAATAAATACACTTTAATAAATCACTTGTTCCATACATGTCTAGTTGCGATTGTACATTTTTCACTTTCTGAGTCTGGAGAAATAGATTCTGGAAGCAGTTTTTTTCATCTTCTCCTTCAGCATTTTTCTGTCCCTTTCTTATACTTCATATATTTTATTTTCTATTTTATTTCTTACTTATGTTTTTAAAAGGTTTTTATCTCCTAAGTTTATGCTCTTGCCAATTCTCTAGCATATCTTGGCCATCCTTTTTCTATGTGGCAGACTATCTTGTATGTAGTAGACATTGAATAAATATTTTAAGAATAAGGGATTATTGATTTAATGAGGAGAACTTCAGGGATCAAAATGGAAGAGTAGGAAAATGGGTTTTGCATGTGTGCTCCTAAAAGACCAGACTCAAACTGGCTCAAATGATACAGAAACTTATTGACTCATGTATCTGAAAAGTCTGAATGCAGAGCAGACGTGAAATCGGAACAGACTGAAAAGGTTCAAGTGCCATTAAGATTGTTCCTCCCTTTCTCTATGATTTCCCAGGCTATGTCTTCCCAGTAGGTTATTTTATCCTCAGGCTGGCTTTTGTAGCAAAATGGTAGCTTCATAAGGCTATATTCTTCCTTGTTCACATCAGAATTGGGCAGAGGACAATTCTTACCACAAATATCCATCAATGTGTACCCACTGGTGACAGAATTACTTCTGGAAAACTTATGTCCATGTCTATGAACCAATCCCTGTTGACTGGGAATGCTGTCTGGTAATGGACAGGGTCCTGAGGCAAAACACTGCACCAAGGAAAATGAGATAACCCTAGAGACAGGCTGGGGTTCCATCTCAACCAAACCATGGAAATGCTTATAATTTGATGGAGGGAAGGGAAGGAGGATGGGTGTTTCAATGAATTTGGTGCAGGCAGTCATAATATACATGGTAATTGAGTAGCAGCTTGAACCTCCATTGTTCTAAAATAAGGCTGAAATGCTTCCAAATGCCCCTTGGAAGAAAAGCTATGACAAACCTAACACCATACTAACAAGCAGAGACATCACTTTGCCAACAAAGGTCCATCTAGTCAAGGCTATGGTTTTTCCAGTAGTCATGTACGGATGTGAGAGTTGGACCATAAAGAAAGCTGAGCGCTGAAGAATTGATGCTTTTGAACAGTGGTGTTGGAGAATATTCTTGAGAATCCCTAGGACTGCAAGGAGATCAAACCAGTAAATCCTAAAGGAAATCAAGCCTGAATATTCATTGGAGGGACTGATGCTGAAGCTGAAGCCCCAATACTTTGACCACCTGATGTGAAGAACCGACTTATTGGAAAAGACCCTGATGCTGGGAAAGACTGTAAACAGGAGAAGGGGATGATAGAGGATGAGGTGGGTGGGTGGCATCACCAACTCAATAGAATGAGTCTGAGCAGGCTCCGGGAAATACTGAAGGACAGGAAAGCCTGGTGTGCTCCAGTCCATGGGGTCACAGAGTTGGAAATGACTGAGCAACTGAAGAATGGAAGATAAGGCTGAAATGCTGCAATATTAAACTCATTAGGTATATGAAATAAATGAGAAAGCACACAGCCTCACATTAACTCGGGATAAATTAAATTTTCCTCAAAAACATTCTGTTTATGCATACTTTCTAAATAAAAATGAGTTATTTTTGACATTTTGTCAAGCTTAACAGGTCATTTTTTGATTTAACTGTTTCTTATGACTCAGTATGAAAAAGACTTCCAGAATAATTTCATCACATCTAGCGTCTCTTTTCTTCTTGACATGAAAACAAAACAAGCCTTCTCATTTATGCTGAGATATCCTAGTCTTTGGCTTCCCTGTTGTCTCATTGGTCAGGAATCTGCAACAGATGCAAGAGATGCGGGTTTGATCCCTAGGTCAGGAAGATCCCCTAGAGAAGGAAATACAACCCTTTCCAGTATTCTTGCCTGGGAAATCCCACGAACAGAGGAGCATGGCAGGCTATAGTCCATGGAGTTGCAAAAGAGTCGGATATGACTTAGTGACTAAACAATGACAATAATCCTAGTCTTTAGCACAAATATTATATAGTGTTTATCATCCTTATATTAATAGATCTTGTTGGGTTATACAAGAGGTGGAATCACCATTGTATTCAATCTTGTCTAATCATAATGTAGCTAAAACATTACCTAGGAAGGATTATTTGGTTTTTAATTTTCAAGCAAATAGGATGAATCTCACTGCCCCATTCTTTTAGGGATCTCACTCTTGGTATCAGACAGTTATACAGGATTCCCCACACCCACCCGACTCACCACCCAGCCACCCAGCTTTTCACAGCTGCGCCTGGAATGCCCCACCTGGACTGGTATCCTCTGGTTGGCATCTGCTTAGGCAAAGCACACCAGGTTCTTCCCAACAGATCATCTACTTTCCCTTTTTCTCCCCACAAGAGCCTTCACCTTCTGTCCCCAACAGCTGTTAAAACTACCCAGAAGGCTGCCACTGAAAATAACAATCTGTGCCTTCCTTCTTCAGGAAGGAAGTCTCTTATTTTTCATTTGGTATGCTACTATTTATGATTTGCTAGTGAAAAATAAATAGTTGAATGAGATATCTAAGCTTCAGATTGCACATGAAGAGGAATAGAGAGGATGACTAGCCTTAAAAAAAAAATCTCAGTGATCTTTAGGATTGACTGGTTTGATCTCCTTGCATTTCAAAGGAACCTCAAGAGTCTTCTCCAGTACCACAATTTGAAAAGCATCGATTCTTCAGCACTCAGCCTTGTTTATGGTCCAACTCTCACATCTGTACATGACTGCTAGAAAAATCATAACTTTGACTATACAGACCTTCGTCAGCAAAGTAATGTCTTAGATCAAGTCAGTTGAAGGCAAAATGTGAAAGACTGACATGTGAATTCACACTGCCAACCTGAAAACTGATAAAGAATACTTATTAAGGTTTATGAGAGTAAAAAAACAAATAGACTCTGACCTTAAACATTTCTAATTTATTTTAATTTGAATAGAGACATCAAAAACAACTAAATTGTCTTAAATTTCTTTTTAAAGAATATTTACTAAGGAAAGAAGGCATTCTTATGGGCCCCCTTGAACCTCCTTTTTATATTTAATATTTAAGGAAGCTATTGCTTTTTTGAAGAAATTGATATTGGTTATTCAGATTTTCAAAAGCAAAAGGGAGATTGAGAAAAAAAAATTAACTGTGTGCTAAAGAAACATTGCTTCTAACACATAGCTTTTAAAAACATTCATTCAAAAGCCAGTTTTTAATCCAATTGGCAGGAAACTCAACCAAACCCTTCTTAATTTGTATCCAGTTATTTCTGGTAAACAAGAATGTATATATAAGCTTTCACATTCATATGCAAACACATTCTACCAGAGAAATTCTGACACTTATGCTGCTTAGAAATAAACCTCATTTCCCTTTGAGGCATGAGTTAGTTTCCAGTTCTGAACTTTCTGAAAGCCATCCATATCAGAGCAGATGTTCCCAGTGTTACAAATTTCATCACGTATGACTCTAAATAAAGCAGAGATAGTGAAATCCTATAGGATTGATGGCATTTCCAATTTGATTATTAATCTGATTTCACATCTATGAAATTGAAGGATCATCCCCTTATAATGAGAAATAAAAATACTCTGATTTATATTTATGTTAATCTATTATTTGAATATTCTCTATTGGTATCTGAAAGAACTTAAATCCATTCACTATTGAAAAATGTGCTAGCTTTAGAGTTTGAGACAAATGAAAAAGTAAAGTAATATTGGGCACTGGTGAAAAGTGAAGTCAACTTTTGAAAACAAGAAATGAGTCTTGTTTCCACCATCAGTTCAGCTCCATTGCTCAATCATGTCTGACTCTTTGCAACCCTATGGACTGCAGCATGCCAGACTTCCCTGTCCATCACTAACTCCTGGAGCTTGCTCAAACTCATGTCCTTCGAGTCAGTAATGTCATCCAACCATCTCATCCTCATCCCTTCTCCTCCTGCCTTCAGTCTTTCCCAACATCAGGGTCTTTCCCAATATATGGAAATATGGAATTGGTCTGCCACAGTTATCAAAGGAACTGTGAACACAGGAATCGAAGAAAATATAGTCCAATATATGGAATATGGTTCCCACCAAATAGATAAGGAAATCAAGCCCCCACCTTACAGATAAAACAAGGAGGGAATAAATACTGAAAAAAAAATTCTCTTACACAAATAATATGAAAATAATAAGATTTAAATTTTTTTTTTTTTTTTGCTTTGCTTTAACATTTTTGGTTTCATATCAAAGTTACCCACATTCCTGGTATCTCATTATTTTTAAACATTCATTGTTTTATTCCATGACAGTACTGCTAAAATATGTTTCCACTTCTTTCTTTATTTTTTTTTTTACCAACTATCACATTTTATCTCATTTCCAGATGTGCACAAGGTTGGAAGGGAAATCGTTGCCACATCAAGGTTAACCCACCGACTGCTGATTTCACGAACACTCAGAACAGTAAGTGACATTGTGACCAAAATCACTTGAGTTTTGGAGTCTCTAATATTTTTCACTGAGTATTTACATTTTTTCATTGGTTTGAAATTCCAGATATATGGACCCTCCTGGGTATTGGATTAGCTTTACTGATAGCTCATATTACACTAGCGGTCTTGTGTTTTCTTGCCAACAAAAAAGTACCAGTAAGGTAAGTGATGCCTTCCATTGCTCTGGCAGACCAATTTTCTGAAACATTTCATTTGTTATATTTTTCTTTCATTCCATATTACATTCAGGTAACTTTAGTTTTCCATACTTCGTGGATTTATTTTTCTGGGAAGAAAGCCTAAGCTATTTAATGATTAGTAAGTTTTTAAATAAAAAGCCACAAGTTTACTTTTCTGATTATGTTAGGAACATTTTTGATGACACCAAATAACAAAATCTGACGTTTGGCCCAAATGAAAAATGCACAAGGTGATGGATGTCCCACTTTCTGGCAGTGCTCAGGGTCATCAGCACAACTATCAAAGAGACCCTTTCTCAGCTTGCTCAGGGAGGTCTTGCACCAGTGCCCCAGACCAAGACTCCACGTCCTAGGTGGCACATAGATCCGAAGCTGAGATCTGTGTACCTGGAGGGACTCTGTGGGCTCGACTCATGCATGGTTAAGACCTCACAACCTATTGTGCCCTTCAGGATTCTGGGGCTTCCTACTCCATACCCATCTTCTATCATCTGAATGAGAAACACATCATATCCCCCCAGTAATGAAAGCGATTGTCTTTCCCATGAACTAAACAAGCTAAGGGCTCAAAATAAGACTTAAAGAAATTTTAAGAAATTAAAGAAATGCATCATGTCTTGCACACCTGCATCTGTGTTCAGAAATTTAGATTTGCTGCTAGCCAGTGTGTCACAGAGCCCTGCAGAGCTGCCTGTTCCTTGGTGCCAACTTATATCCGCCTCTTGCTTGAATTCTCCACAGATCTCCAGCCTGCAATCATGTTAATTAGCAGACACCAAACTCGATATCATCAATTAAGGCAAATTTATTATAAAATTATAGTGTTCATTAGGAAAAAAGATACAACATTTTACTCCATTACTATTAAAGTCTTACTCATCTATTAATTCTTTGTTTCTTATGTGCCTAAAATATGCCAGACAATGTGGATACAAACATGAATGAAAATAAGTCTGGACTTAATGTAGTGGGAAAAAACATAAAGCTACTAAGTGAAATACTGGTTTTGTGCTACTATATAGTAGCATTTTCCAGAGAAACAAAAAAATGGATAAAAAGATAGAAGCTAGCTGCAGCAGCAGCAGCTAGCTAGTTAGATATTCTGTTATTTCTATCCTTCTGTGTTTATATATATCTTTAAATATCAAATGCATAATATATTTATATTTAATGTATAAACATAATATACAACCTATACAATAAACTAGTAATTATTATATTAATATATTATTATGTTTAAATATGTCAGTATATAATATATTATGATATCTTAAAAATTAACATATATCTTCCTATAAAAATTACATATTTATATATTACATTTATGAAATATGAATTATAAAATTGTTTATTAATATTGAGATAATCATATTTAATTGTATTAATACTATAATTAATATATATATAATTATAATATATTAAGGGAGAAGGATTTATTTGCTCACGTAATAGTGGGGACTGGCAAGCGTGAAACTTGCAGGGCAGGCCTGCAAGCTGGAAAGTCAGGTAAGCATTGATGGTGTAAGCTTGAGTCTAGAATCTTTCAGACAAGCTATCAGACTGGAAACACGGGTAGGATTTCTCTGTTGTAATCTTGAGGCAGAATTCTTTCTTTTTTTAAGAAATCTCAGCATTTACTCCTAAAGCTTTCAAATAAGTGAATGAGCCCCTCCCACAATAGAGGTAGTAATCTTATCTGAGAAGTCCTTCACAGTAGCATCTCGAGTATGGTTTGAATGAACAATAGGGCTCCACAGCCCAACCAAGTTGACACATAAAACTAATCACTGCAGTATATAAATAAGTTTTCATATGAACACAACCAGCAGAGGTCCTCAAAAAGAACCTTAAGTTTCACACCTTCTCCGGATTCATATTGGACAACCTGCATATTCTGGGCTATGGAGAGACCTCTAAAGCAAATGTTGGTGGCACTGCAGCCCAGCCTGAGAGATCTCTTTTCCTCTTTCTCTCCTTTCTCACTTAGAGTTTGAAATCATATTTATTTTCTTAATTGAGGTACAGTTGTTTTACAGTGTGGTGTTAGTTTCTGGTGTATAGCAAAGTGACTCAGTTATATGTGTATATACATATATTTTTTCCCAGATTACTTTCCATTATAGGTTTTTACGAAGTATCAAATATAGTTCCCTGTGCTATAGAGTAGGACTTTGTTGTTTATCTGGGTTTTTTTTTTTTGCATATTTATTTATTGCAATTACGTTTTTTCATTTTAATTTTTACTTTATTTTACTTTACAATACTGTATTGGTTTTGCCACATCTGTTTTACATATAGAAGTAAGAGTCTGGCAGGCTACAGTCTATGGGGTTGCAAAAGAGTGGGGCACAACTTAGCAACTGAACAATTGTGTATCTGTTAAACCCCAAACTCCTGATTTATCCCTTCCCCACCCCTTTCCCCTTTGGTAACAGTAACAAACCATAGTTTGTTTTCTATGTTTGTGAGTCTGTTTCAGTTTTCTAAATAAGTTCATTTGTACCATTTTTTTTCGATTCCCTGGGACATGTTTTAACATATGTATTTAAATTTAACAATAAGTCAGCTTTTTCGGAAAATTAAGTTTGAGTTGGTTGATTGGCTAGTTAGCACGACTGGCTTTGTCACTTAGATGAGATGGTAGACAAATTCCATAATTTAAATAACTCAATATAAAATATTCCAGAAATTCTTTTCTTTGCAACCACTAAACTTATAGCTTACTGTGAACAGTATCAGATTCTTGATCTCCAAAGATTTAGCTTCAGGACCAGAGATCAGGCTTGACCACTCAGGGCTGTTGTGTGGCAGAAGTTTCATTACAGTGAAAAACAAAGAAGGCTTCTGACAACAACATCAGAAGGGGATGGAGAGTGCCCCCTCACTAGTCTTAGCAAGGGAGCTATATACTTTTTAAATTAGTTATTACACTAAATCAAAAGAATGTCCCAAGATTGTAAAGGTCTTACTAGGTCCACTCCCACAATTTACATTTTAAGATAACAGGATTAGTCGGAAGTTTCTCAAGAAGGAGAAACATATCCTCAAGCCGGATACATTGCTGTTATAGAATCCTTAGTACAGAGTTTAAGCTGAGTTTTTTTGTTGCATAATCATCAACTCTGGGCTTAAGGAAAAAAAACCTAAAACTAAGGACTGTAGAAAAAAATTTTGTCCTTTTCTCCTCCTTGAGAACTCCAGACCCCTATCTCCTCCTTGAGAGCCCCAGACCCCTCTCTTCTCCTCAGGGATCCCCAGCTTCTTATCAACCTATCTAGAAATTGACTCAATACACTTTTTAGACATTAAAATAAAAATGTAAAAGGAGATGCATATTTTTCTAAATTATTTTAGAGATAACTCAAGTGGCAATGTTCAAAGACCACTGCACCAAGTTTGATTTTCCACCAACTCCACTCTCCACACACACCCTACCCTTGGAAGTGTTCCCATTCCTCTACAGTGTATGGCATTTCACACAATATGCCTAGCAGAGTTATACAAACACATGCATTTTTTTATACTAAGTAAAAATAACCTGGTATTCCTTCAGGGTTAGTCACTGAGTTGTCAAAATGTTATCCGCAAGGAGATTGTTAAAACGCCATTTTGTAGTGTTATTACTTAACAATTTCCATATTAACCATTCCTTATCTTTACATTCCCAGTTTCTAGCATCGTATGCATAACATATCCAATACACACCTATTGAAGACTATCTGTACTTTAATATTATCCATACTTCTGATCATCACCAGAAATATTGCTCATGTCTACTGATGAATTTTCAATTACAATGTTGCACATTAACTTTTTTAAATGTCTTTTTGCAAAAAATCATTTAAGCCCTAAAGCAAGTTAGAGTGTTAGGCTGGGAGATACCTACATGATAACAATGACTCATCTTGAAAATAATACCAAAACTTTGAGATAGGCAGGAATTAATGTAAGCAGGAAATTTATCACCTTCTCTAAATAAACCTTAACCTTAATGTTTTTCATTAGATTTTATAGAAACAATCTGTAACATAAGAGATCCTTCAGTGACTTGAAACTTTTTTGTATTCATTTCTGAAAAGCGCAGGATGGAGCACTGCATGCTCAGACAATGCTAAGCACAGCAACGAGCCTCTTAAAGTTGTTTTTAGAGATGCAGTTCCTGGATTTTATTATACATTCTCTGACCTTTCTGTTAGCTACTTGCCACCAAATGTGTGAGTGAGGACACTGATTGCAGGGGAAGAAAGCATCTCAAGCACCTTAATCAAAATAAAGAATTTAGTGTAACAATGCACATGTCTTACAGAGCTCAAGGGTAGGAATAAAGAGATCAGGCCTCAGGGAGGCCTGGACCCAGTGGTATTCTGCTTCTCATCTCTGCTGCTTTTTGCTTCGCTCTTGGTGACTCTCTCTCTGAAGACATACTGCCTTTACTCTGTCTATATAACAAAAATGTGTTGCCTTGAGGATGGATGTTACAAATTACGCCCCCAGACCTGTGGAGAGACTATATCTTTGTTTTTCTATCTCCATTCCATATTCGAAAGGAAGACCCTCTGATTAGCCCACTTGGGTCAAGATCCCATTTCTGGTTAAATCAACTATGGATGAGTTATGGGGCAAGATCAACTGTACAAACATGGCTGCTGGGACCCCATACAATGCCCCATGGTGAGGATGATGGGGGTCATCACGAAAGGTCTCTGAAAGGTATCTACTACACGTGGCTGCACAGTCCAATATCCACCAGATTTTCCTCATGAGACTTCAGTTCAGTCGCTCAGTCATGTCCGATTCTTTGTGATCCCATGAACCGCAGCACGGCAGGCCTCCCTGTCCATCACCAACTGCCAGAGTCCACCCAAACCCACTGAGTCGGTGATGCCATCCAACCATTTCATCCTCTGTCGTCCCCTTCTCCTCCTGCCCTCAATCTTTCCCAGCATCAGAGTCTTTTCAAATGAGTCATCTCTTCGCATCAGGTGGCCAAAAGTATTGGACTTTCACCTTCAACATCAGTCCTTCCAATGAACAGCCAGGACTGATCTCCTTTATGATGGACTGGTTGGATCTCCTTGCAGTCCAAGGGACTCTCAAGACTCTTCTCCAACACCGCAGTTCAAAAGCATCAATTCTTTGGCACTCAACTTTCTTTATAGTCCAACTCTCACATCTTTAGAGGATGCAACAAATTTGTATTAACTTCTAGAGTTGTTTGCAGTTAATACAAAAAGCTGTGACAATCCCACCTACACCAGGAAGCCAATATTAAAGAACACAAATAAATAGTGGACTATTTATCCTTATTTTCCTAAAGCCACATAACACCCACTGCTTTCCTATTTTGGATTACGTCATCTTTGCCTGGGGAAGAATACACAGTAAACAGCTGTTTATTATGCTGTCTTGTGGCACTTACTCCTGAGGGATTGTGTTGATTTAATAAATACACTAACAGATGTTAAAAATTAACAGACCTATTTCATTCAGTTATGCTGAGAAATAACATAGGTCTACATCTTTCTAAAAGTTTCTAAATAATTTCATGGGATTATAAGCATGTACAACTGTAAAAATATTACTGAGTAGGAAATTATAAGACCTGAATATGATCTTGGGAATGCCTCTTGATTCAAGGCCGTGAACATTTATTAAGAATTCCTATGTGCTAGTCTTGCAAAAGCTCAAAGATATATATATATATAAACCTTATATGCTTTCTGACTCATACTCTATTATAGTAATCTATTTATTTGACTATGGCACGTGTAAGGGGCATGTGTAAAGGTAGAAATGTAAAACAAAATAGGGATAAAATGGAAGGAAAGAATGATCAAAATAGTAATTGTTTATGTTTATATTTCTGATAAAAAACGTGACTGGAATCCCAAAAGGTATACCAGCTGCCCATGCAAAGTACAGATGTTCTTGGTTGAGATTTATGTATGAGTGGCCCTGATGGCCAAATAAAATATCTGTCTCTATTTTATTATTCTTTCTCCCAGAGCCTTTCCCACTGCTAACACCTTGTATGATAATGTGTTTCTTTGGGGACAGAAGTTTTGCTTTTCTCCTAGTTTGTGATCCTTGGCTAGACCTAAACTGGGCTCAGTAATGAATATTTATCCTTAGCCAAAATCAAAATTACTTACTCTGTGCCTCAAGGCATTCAGCTGCTCTTGCAGCTAGAATGTCACTAGTGAGCCTGTGTTTGGTCCCAGAAATGAATTCTTAGCCTTAGAAAACTGGAATTCCACCAGTGGCAATGACTAAGGTCGTCTCCCAATGCTTGCAAACCTTTGCTCTTTCCACATATGCGTTTGCCCAAAAGAAGTACAGCTGTTAAGATGCACAAACCTAACTCCCCAGTCTCAGGCCGTTGTGCATATATTGGCCATGTTCTATCAACTCTGGTAAATGTTTACTTTGAGCTAGAAAAGGAAAATGGAGAGCAGGGTTTTGAAATCTTACCCTTAAAAACAGGATTGGACCATATGTGATCATGATGATTTCTCCTCTTCCTCCTCCTTCCTTTTCTTCTCCCTCTCTCTCTCTCTTTTTTTAAAGAATACCATGCCACCTATTCTTTTCCCTTAAACCTCACCTTTGTTTTTTGTCTTGAAGTGATAGAACAAGCCCATAAAAAAGACCTCAAGGGGGGAGTCTGAGGTCTGATCTCAGCCTGATCTCCCTGAGCCTTTTTCCCAGGCAGATCACCTCTCTGCACCCCTCAGAAGAGTCCCATTCCCTACCCTGTGCCTGGGGATTTCAGAACTCCTTTTATTCAGAGTGGAGTGAGTGGGGCATGGCATATGTCTTGGTGTATCACATAGAGGCGATATATTCTGGGGAGATGCAATTCAGATGGATGAAGAGGGCTACAAGGGGAAAGTAAGATTTATATAAAGCCTGAAAGGATGCAGAAACTAGTTAGAGATGAGGAAAGAACACTGCTGAAAATAAAAGATAATGTGGAAACTTACAGTTTCTCAGTAGGCTGACATAGCTATAGAATATGGAGGAGAACAAGTTACATTACACTTGTGGCAAAAGTATGTGGTAGAGAGGTGGGTAAGGGTTTTGAATGACTATTACGGAGTTTTCAGTTTATTGGTAAAGTTGGGATAAATGCTGTCTATCTCTGTCTGTCCCCCCACCCCACCACCCCCAGCATCTAGAGAACTGGCCTTTATGGATTGCATTAATGGGCTCCCTTGTCATCTGAATTTATATTATGTTTGGTTGAAGTGGAGCGCACCTTGAGGGAGGAAAGATAGAGGGGGCTGGGTATTCATAATCCTGGCTTGAGCCATAATCCTGGCCAGCACTGTTCTAGCTGGCTGGTAGCAGTGATAGGTCCATGAGGGGCCCTATGCAGACCCCAGCTGTACATCTTCTCAGTCTTCCTCCTTCCAGCCTAGGCTGGTAACAGGCCTGATGTCATTGGCCCAGCCTACTGCCACATCATTTAAGGTTTCTTTATATTCTGGCCACACCTTTGCAAATTAGCATTTTATCGAACATTCCTCACATTTCCCAATTGGAGTATGTCAACTGTTTCCTGCTAGGGCCTTAACTGATGCAAGCCAGGAAAGTGTTTTAAGAATGACAAGAAGTCTTTTAAGACTGTAAGAAGAATGGCCAGATCATATTTATGGTTAAAATAAAAGAATGCAGAGCATGAGAACAGATTAGGATAAGATTATAAAATCGATCATCTGTCTAGAGGACATAATCCTATTTCAGAGGTTTGGATGAGAGACAATGAGAACTTGAACTTGAGCAGTGGCAACTAACCTGATATAACTGGTGAGGAAAAAACACGTGTCAGAGTTGATCCAAGACTGTATTACTTAGACAACTGCATAGTTGATAATGCTGCTAACAAAAATCCAAAAACCCAGGAAGATAAACAGGTTGGACAATAGGGAAGAAAACTATTCCGATATTCTGTATTTTCTTATACATAAAATTAGGAAGTTGAACTAAATTTTCCTGAATACTTTAGCTGTGGTCCCTGACCTTTTTGGCACCAGGGACTGGTTCCATGGAAGACAATTTTTCCACAGACTGGGAGTGGGGTGATGGTTTCAGGGTGATTCAAGTGTATTACATTTATTATGGACTTTGTTCTTATTACATTGTGATATATAATAAAATAATTATACAATTCACCATAATGCAGTATCAGTGGGTGCCCTGAGCTTTTCCTGCAGCTAGATGGTCCCATCTGGGGGTGATGGGAGAGCAATGGGTTGTTGTTATTGTTCAGTCACTCAGTCGTGTCCAACTCTTTGTGACCCCATGAAATGCAGCATGCCAGGCTTCTCTGTCCTTCACCATCTCCTGGAACTTGCTCAAACTCATGTCCATTGAGTCAGTGATACCATCGAACTATGGGGAGCAGCTGTAAAATACAGATGAAACTTTACTCGCTCACCTATCATTCACCTCCTTCTGTGTGGCCTGGTTCCTAACAGGCCATGACTGGGGGCCAGGGGATTAGGAAACCCTGATGTAAAGCCCACCCCCACAATTTAGGGCATGACTATATGTTATGTTTACTATTATTTTTTTATTTATTTATCTTTAAATAGACTTAGGGTTTACCCCTTTGGGCCTTGAGTATTGCCTGGTTGTGATGTATTAATAACTGCATTAACCTTTCAGCTATTAGAGTGCCTTTTATCTGACTGAATAATGTCCTGTCTTTATCTCTGCATTACAATTCTCCAAGAGAATTAATGCTTAATTTTAAAAATTAAAAGTGTCTAACTTACAATTCAAAATTAGACCAGACACTTAGCAAATCTATCTGTATAGTGGTCTTTCAAGATGATTAGAAACAGCAATATCTGAGACTCAGATATAATTCTATTTGCAGATAAATCTCTGGGAAGCAGAGACAGCAGTGTTTGTTTACTCTGTTCTTTGCCTAACACACAGTGTGCTTTTCACAAATAATGTGTAGGGCAGATGAAAATTAAGGTGGCTAGGATCTGTAATGTATTGGCAGTAATATACCAAAGTCTTGGAATTCAGGCTCTATAAGCCAAATATGCCCAAGACATAGAATGAATGATGCCAGCCGCCATTTTTCCAGACTCCAGTGATCAAGAAGAACTTATTGGTCAAAGGAAGATAGAATAAATTTTCAGAAATACTAGGTTTACTTCTTTCTTTCCCATAAAAATAAAACACAAAAGGAAAAACTTTCACAAACACTAAACACAGAAGCTGTGTCATCTGCGAATCTTCCCAGGTGACATTGGACAAAAGCAAGCACTCCTACTTCTGAGCATCCAAACTGCTTTGTTCTCAGCCTTGTTCTTCTCTCATCACATTGACTTTTGGTTTGATGTCTCCCATAACAGACTGTGAGCTTCTTAATGATAGGGTCCATGTCCTATTCATATTCATATTCTTAAGTTCAACAAATAGCAGATAGAAAATGCATCTTAGTAATTATCTGTTTGAGGAACCAGCAATTATTATTTGAGGAACCAGAGATCAAATTGCCAATATCCACTGGATCATCAAAAAAGCAAGAGAGTTCCAGAAAAACATCTATTTCTGCTTTATTGGCTATGCCAAAGCCTTTGACTGTGTGGATCACAATAAACTGTGGAAAATTCTGAAAGAGATAGGAATACCAGACCACCTGACCTGCCTCTTGAGAAATCTGTATTCAGGTCAGGAAGCAACAGTTAAGAACTGGACATGGAAAAACATACTGGTTCCAAATGGAAAAGGAGTATGTCAAGGCTGTATATTGTCAGCCAGCTTATTTAACTTCTATGCAGAGTACATCATGAGAAACGCTGGGCTGGAAGGAACACAAGCTGGAATCAAGATTGCCGGGAGAAATATTAATAACCTCAGATATTCAGATGACACCAACCTTACGGCAGAGAACAAAGAAGAACTGAAGAGCCTCTTGATGAAAGTGAAAGTGCAGAGTGAAAAAGTTGGCTTAAAGCTCAACACTCAGAAAACTAAGATCATGGCATCCAGTCCCATCAGTTCATGGCAAATAGATGGGGAAACAGTGTCAGACTTAATTTTTTTGTGCTCCAAAATCACTGCAGATGGTGACTGCAGCCATGAAATTAAAAGATGCTTACTCCTTGGAAGGAAAGTTATGACTAACCTAGACAGCATATTAAAAAGCAGAGACAGGAGGTGGGTTCTAAGATGGCAGAGGAATAGGATGGGGAGACCACTTTCTCCCCAACAAATTCATCAAAAGAACATTTAAACGCTGAGTAAATTCCACAAAACAACTTCTGAATGCTGGCAGAGGACATCAGGCACCCAGAAAAGCAGCCCATTGTCTTCAAAAGGAGATAGAGAAGTCTTGAGGCTACTGTAAAAATAAGACTGAAAACCAGAAGCAGGAGGCTTAAGTCCAAATCGTGAGAACACCAGAGAACTCCTGACTCCAGGGAACGTTAATCGACAGGAACTCATCAAACACCTCCATACCTACACTGAAACCAAGCACCACCCAAGGGCCAACAAGTTCTAGAGCAAGACATACCAAGCAAATTCTCCAGCACACAGGAACACAGCCCTGAGCTTCAATATACAGGCTGCACAAAGTCACTCCAAACCCATTGACATCTCATAATTCATTACTGGACACTTCATTGCACTCCAGAGATAAGAAATCCAGCTCCACCTGCCAGAACACCAACACAAACGTTGCTAACCAGGAAACCTTGACAAGCCACCCATACAACCCCAAACACAGCAAGGAAACTCCTCAATAAAGAGAACTCCACAAACTGCCAGAATACAGAAAGGCCAACCCAAACCCAGCAATATAAACAAGATGAAGAGACAGATAAATACCCAGCAGGTAAAGTGAAGTGACGGAGAAGGTGATGGCACCCCACTCCATTACTCTCGCCTGGAAAATCCTATGGATGGAGGAGCCTGGTGGGCTGCAGTCCATGGGGTTGCACAGAGTCTGACACAACTCAGCGACTTCACTTTCACTTTTCACTTTCATGCATTGGAGAAGGAAATGGCAACCCACTCCAGTGTTCTTGCCTGGAGAATCCCAGGGATGGGGGAGCCTGGTAGACTGCCATCTATGGGGTCGCATAGAGTTGGACACGACTGAAGTGACTTAACAGAAAGTGAAGTGAAGTGAAGGGCTTCCCTGGTGGCTCAGAGGTTAAAGCGTCTGCCTGCAAGGTGGGAGACCCGGGTTCAATCCCTGGGTTGGGAAGATCCCCTGGAGAAGGAAATGGCAACCCGCTCCAGTATTCTTGCCTGGAGAATCCCATGGAGGAATAGGATAAATGCCCACCAAACAAAAGAGGAAGAGATAAGGAATCTACCTGACAAAGAATTCTGAATAATGATAGTGAAAATGATCCAAAATCTTGAAATCAAAATGGAATCACAGATAAATAGCCTGGAGACAAGGATTGAGAAGATGCAGGAAAGGTTTAACAAGGACCTAGAAGAAATACAAAAGAGTCAGTATATAATGAATAATGCAATAAATGAGATAGAAAACACTCTGGAGGGAACAAATAGTAGAATATAGAATATAGGCAGAAGATAGGATTAGTGAGGTAGAAGATAGAATAATAGAAACAAATGAATCAGAGATGAAAAAAGAAAAACAAATTAAAAGAAATGAGGACAATCTCAGAGACCTCAAGGACCATGTTAAACGCCCCAACATTCAAAACATAGGAGTCTCAGAAGAAGAAGACAAAAAGAAAGACCACCAGAAAATAGGAGATAATAGTTGAAAACTTCCCTAAAATGGGGAAGGAAATAATCACCCAAGTCCAAGAAACCCAGAGACTCCCAAACAGGGTAAACCCAAGGTGAAACACCCCAAGACATATTAATCAAGTTAACAAAGGTCAAACACAAAGAACAAATATTAAAAGCAGCAAGGGAAAAACAACAAATTACATACAAGGGGATTCCCATAAGGATAACAGCTGATCTTTCAATAGAAACTCTTCAGGCCAGGAGGGAATGTCAGGACATACTTAAAGTGATGAAAGAAAATAATCTACAGCCCAGATTACTGTACCCAGCAAGGATCTCATTCAAATATGAAGGAGAAATCAAAAGCTTTACAGACAAGCAAAAGCTGAGAGAATTCAGCACCACCAAACCAGCTCTCCAACAAATGCTAAAGGATCTTCTCTAGACAGGAAACACAACAAGGGTGTATAAACTCGAACCCAAAACAATAAAGTAAATGGCAATGGGATCATACTTATCAATACTTACCTTAAATGTAAATGGGTTGAATGCCCCAACCAAAAGACAAAGACTGTCTGAATGGATACAAAAATAAGACCCCTATATATGTTGTCTGCAAGAAATCCACCTCAAAACAGGGGACACATACAGACTGAAAGTGAAGGGCTGGAAAAAGATATTCCACGCAAATAGAGACCAAAAGAAAGCAGGAGTAGCAATACTCAGATAAAATAGACTTTAAAATAAAGGCTGTGAAAAGAGACAAAGAAGGACACTACATAATGATCAAAGAAGAAGATCAATCCAAGAAGATATAACAATTATAAATATATATGCACGCAACATACGAGCACCACAATATGTAAGATAAATGCTAACCAGTATGAAAGGGGAAATTAACAATAACACAATAATAGTGGGAGACTTTAATACCCCACTCACACCTATGGACAGATCAACTAAACAGAAAATTAACAAGGAAACACAAACTTTAACTGATACAATAGACCAGTTAGACCTAATTGATATCTATAGGACATTTCACTCCAAAACAATGAATTTCAATTTTTTCTCAAGCACACACAGAACCTTCTCCAGGATAGATCACATCCTGGGCCATAAATCTAGCCTTGGTAAATTCAAAAAAATTGAAATCATTCCAAGCATCTTTTCTGACCACAATGCAGTAGGATTAGATCGCAATTACAGGAGAAAAACTATTAAAAATTCCAACATATGGAGGCGGAACAACATGCTGCTGAATAACCAGCAAATCACAGAAGAAATCAAAAAAGAAATAAAAATATGCATAGAAATGAATGAAAATGAAAACACAATAACCCAAAACCTGTGGAACACTGTAAAAATAGGCAGTGCTAAGGGGAAGTCAGTTCAGTTAGTCGCTCAGTCACGTCCGACTCTTTGCGACCCCATGAATCGCAGCACTCCAGGCCTCCATGTCCATCACCATCTCCCGGAGTTCACTCAGACTCATGTCCATCGAGTCCGTGATGCCATCCAGCCATCTCATCCTCATTCGTCCCCTTCTCCTCCTGCCCCCAATCCCTCCTAGCATCAGAGTCTTTTCCAGTGAGTCAACTCTTCACATGAGGTGGCCAAAGTACTGGAGCTTCAGCTTTAGCATCATTCCTTCCAAAGTAATCCCAGGGCTGATCTCCTTCAGAATGGACTGGTTGGATCTCCTTGTAGTCCAAGGGACTCACAAGAGACTTCTCCAACACCACAGTTCAAAAGCATCAATTCTTCAGCGCTCAGCCTTCTTCACAGTCCAACTCTCACATCCATACATGACCACTGGAAAAACCATAGCCTTGACTAGACGGACCTTAGTCGGCAAAGTAATGTCTCTGCTTTTGAATATACTACCTAGGTTGGTCATAGCTTCTCTTTGAAGGAGTAAGCGTCTTTTAATTTCATGGCTCCAGTCACCATCTACAGTGATTTTGGAGCACAAAAAAATTAAGTCTGACACTGTTTCTACTGTTTCCCCATCAGTTTCCCATGAAGTGATGGGACCAGATGCCATGATCTTCGTTTTCTGAATGTTGAGCTTTAAGCCAACTTTTTCACTCTCCTCTTTCACTTTCATCAAGAGGCTTTTTAGCTCCTCTTCACTTTCTGCCATAAAGGTGGTGTCATCTGCATATCTGAGGTTATTGATATTTCTCCTGGCAATCTTGATTCCAGCTTGTGTTTCTTCCAGCCCAGCGTTTCTCATGATGTACTCTGCATAGAAGTTAAATAAGCAGGGTGACAATATACAGCCTTGACGTACTCCTTTTCCTATTTGGAAACAGTCTGTTGTTCCATGTCCAGTTCTAACTGTTGCTTCCTGACCTGCATACAGATTTCTCAAGAGGCAGGTTAGGTGGTCTGGTATTCCCATATCTTTCAGAATTTTCCAGAGTTTATTGTGATCCACATAGTCAAAGGCTTTGGCATAGTCAATAAAGCAGAAATAGATGTTTTTCTGGAATTCTCTTGCTTTTTCCATGATCCAGTGATGTTAGCAATTTGATCTCTGGTTCCTCTGCCTTTTCTAAATCCAGCTTGAACATCAGGGAGTTGATGGTTCACGTATTGCTGAAGCCTGGCTTGGAGAATTTTGAGCATTACTTTACTAGCATGTGCGATGAGTGCAATTGTGTGGTAGTCTGAGCATTCTTTTGTATTGCCTTTCTTTGGAATTGGAATGAAAACTGAACTTTTCCAGTCCTATGGCCTCTGCTGAGTTTTCCAAATTTGCTGGCATATTGAATGCAGCACTTTCACAGCATCATCTTTCAGGATTTGAATCAGCTCAACTGGAATTCCATCACCTCCACTAGCTTTGTTTGTAGTGATGCTTTCTAAGGCCCACTTGACTTCACATTCCAAGATGTCTGGCTCTAGATGAGTGATCACATCATCATGATTATCTGGGTTGTGAAGATCTTTTCTATACAGTTCTTCTGTGTATTCTTGCCACCTCTTCTTAATATCTTCTGCTTCTGTTAGGTCCAGACCATTTCTGTCCTTTATCGAGCCCATCTTTGCATGAAATGTTCCCTTGGTGTCTCTAGTTTTCTTGAAGAGTCTTTCCCATTCTGTTGTATTCCTCTATTTCTTTGCACTGATCACTAAAGAAGCCTCCATAGCAATACAGGCATACCTCAAGAAACAAGAAAAAAAGTCAAATAAATAACCTAACTCTACACCTAAAGCAACTAGAAACGGAAGAAATGAAGAACCCCAGGGTTAGTAGAAGGAAAGAAATCTTAAAATTTAGTTACCCTGCTTATTTAACTTACATTCAGAGTACATTATGAGAAATGCTGGACTAGAAGAAACACAAGCTGGAATCAAGATTGCCAGGAGAAATATCTATAACCTCAGATATGCAGATGACACCACCCTTATGGCAAAAAGTGAAGCAGAACTAAAAAGCCTCTTGATGAAAGTGAAAGAGGAGAGTGAAAAAGTTGGCTTAAAGCTCAATATTCACAAAACGAAGATCATGGCATCTGGTCCCATCACTTCATGGGAAACAGATGGGGAAACAGTGGAAACAGTGTCAGACTTTATTTTTTTGGGCTCCAAAATCACTGCAGATGGTGATTGCAGCCATGAAACTAAAAGACGCTTACTCCTTCGAAGAAAAGTTATGACCAACCTAATAGCATATTCAAAAACAGAGACATTACTTTGCCAACAAAGGTCCGTCTAGTCAAGGCTATGGTTTTTCCAGTAGTCACGTATGGATTTGAGATTTGGATTGTGAAGAAAGCTGAGTGCCAAAGAATTGATGGTTTTGAACTGTGGTGTTGGAGAAGACTCTTGAGAGTCCCTTAGGACTGAAAGGAGATCCAAGCAGTCCATTCTGAAGGAGATCAGCCCTGGGATTTCTTTGAAAGGAATGATGCTAAAGCTGAAACTCCAGTCCTTTGGCCACCTCATGTGAAGAGTTGACTCATTGGAAAAGACTCTGATGCTGGGAGGGATTGGGGGCAGGAGGAGAAGGGGACGAACGAGGATGAGATAGCTGGATGGCATCACTGATTCGATGTACGTGAGACTGAGTGGACTCCGGGAGTTGGCGATGGACAGGGAGGCCTGGCGTGCTGCGATTCATGGGGTCGCAAAGAGTTGGACATGACTGAGTGACTGAACTGAACTGAACTGAGGGCATAAATAAATGCAAAAGAAACAAAAGAGACCATAGCAAAAATCAACAAAGCCAAAAGCTGGTTCTTTAATAGGATAAATAAAATTGACAAACCATTAGCCAGACTCATCAAGAACAACGGGAGAAAAATCAAAGCAGCAAAATTATAAATGAAAACAGAGAGATCACAACAGACAACACAGGAACACAAAGGATCATAAGACACTACAATCAGCAATTATATGCCAATAAAATGATCAACTTGGAAGAAATGGACAAATTCTTAGTAAAGTAGAACTTTCCAAAACTGAACCAGGAAAAAATAGAAAATCTTGACAGACCCATCACAAGCACAGATATTGAAACTGTAATGAGAAATCTTCCAGAAAACAAAATCCCAGGTAGATGGCTTAACATCTGAATTCTACTTTAAATTTCAAGAAGAGCTAACACCTATCCTACTCAAACTCTTCCAGAAAATTGCAGAGGAAGGTAAACTTCCAAACTCATTCTATGAGGCCACCATCACCCTAATACCAAAACCTGACAAAGATGCCACAAAAAAAGAAAACTACAGGCCAAAATCACTAATGAACATAGATGCAAAACTCCTTAAAATTCTAGCATTCAGAATCCAACAACACACAAAAAAGATCATACACCATGACCAAGTGGGCTTTATCCCAGGGATGCAAGGATTCTTCACTATCAGCAAATCAATTAATGTAATACACATTAACACATTGAAAAATAAAATCCATATGATTATCTCAATAGAAGCAGAGAAAGCCTTTGACAAAAGTCAACATCCATTTATGATAAAAACTCTCCAGAAAGCAGGAATAGAAGGAACATACCTCAACATAATAAAAGTTATATATGACAAACCCACAGCAAACATTATCCTCAATGGTGAAAAATTGAAAGCATTTCCCCTAAAGTCAGGAACAAGACAAGGGTGCGCACTCTCACCACTACTATTCAACATAGTTCTGGAAGTTTTAGCCACAGCAATCAGAGCAGAAAAAGAAATAAAAGGAATCCAAATTGGAAAAGAAGTAAAACTCTCACTGTTTGCAGATGACATGATCCTCTACATGGAAAACCCTGAAGACTCCACCAGAAAAGTACTAGAGCTAATCAATGAATGCAGTAATGTTGCAGAATATAAAATCAACACACAGAAATCCCTTGCATTCCTATACACTAATAATGAGAAAATAGAGAAATTAAGGAAACAATTCCATTCACCATTGCAACGAAAAGAATAAAATACTTAGCAATATATCTACCAAAAGAAACTACAGACCTATATATAGAAAACTATAAAACACTGGTGAAAGAAATCAAAGAGGACACTAATAGATGGAGAAATATACCATGTTCATGGATAGCAAGAATCAATATAGTGAAAATGAGTATACTACCCAAAGCAATCTATAGATTCAATGCAATCCCTATCAAGCTACCAACGGTATTTTTCAAAGAGCTAGAACAAATAATGTCACAATTTGTATGGAAATACAAAAAACCTCGAATAGCCAAAGCAATCTTGAGAAAGAAGAATGGAACTGGAGGAATCAACCTGCCTGATTTCAGGCTCTACTACACAGCCACAGTCATCAAGACAGTATGGTACTGGCACAAAGACAGAAATATAGACCAATCAAACAAAATAGCTCAGAGACAAATCCACACACCTGTGGATACCTTATCTTTGACAAAGGAGGCAAGAATATACAATGGAGAAGAGACAATCTCTTTAACAAGTGGTGCTGGAAAAACTGGTCAACCACTTGTAAAAGAATGAAACTAGAACACTTTCTAACACCATACACAAAAATAAACTCAAAATGGATTAAAGATCTAAACATAAAACCAGAAACTATAAAATTCCTAGAGGAGAACATAGGCAAAACACTCTCTGACATAAATCACAGCAGGATCCTCTATGACCCACCTCCCAGAATACTGGAAATAAAAGCAAAAATGAATGGGACCTAATTAAAATTAAAAGCTTCTGCACAACAAAGGAAACTATAAGCAAGGCAAAAAGACAGCCTTCAGAAGGGGATAAAATAATAGCAAATGAAGCAACTGACAAAGGACTAATCTCAAAAATATACAAGCAACACCTGCAGCTCAATTCCAGAAAAATAAACAACCCAATCAAAAAATGGGCCAAAGAACTAAACAGACATTTCTCCAAAGAAGACATACAGATGGCTAACAAACACAAGAAAAGATGGTCAACATCACTCATTATCAGAGAAATGCAAATCAAAACCACAATGAGGTACCATTTCACACCAGTCAGAGTGGCTGCAATCTAAAATCTACAAGCAATAAATGCTGGAGAAGGTGTGGAGAAAAGGAACCCTCTTACACTGTTGGTGGGAATGCAAACTAATACAGCCACTATGGAGAACAGTGTGGATATTCCTTAAAAAAAACTGGAAATAGAACTGCCTTATGGCCCAGCAATCCCACTGCTGGGCATACACACTGAGAAAACCAGAATAGAAAGAGACACATATAACCCAATGTTCATCGCAGCACTGTTTATAATAGCCAGGACATGGAAACAACCTAGATGTCCATCAGCAGATGAATGGATAAGAAAGCTGTGGTACATATACACAATGGAGTATTACTCAGCCATTAAAAAGAATATATTTGAATCAGTTCTAATGAGGTGGATGAAACTGGAACCTATTATACAGTGAATTAAGCCAGAGAAAAATACCAATACAGTATACTAACACATATATATGGAATTTAGAAAGATGGTAACGATAACCCTGTATGCAAGACATCAAAAGAGACACAGATGTATGGAACAGTCTTTTGGACTCTGTGGAGAGGGTGAGGGTGGGATGACTTGGGAGAATGGCACTAAAACATGTATAATATATATTAAACGAATCGCCAGTTCAGGTTCAATGCAGGATACAGGATGCTCGGGGCTGGTGCACTGGGATGACCCAGAGGGATGGTATGGGGAGGGAGGTGGGAGGGAGGTTCAGGATGGGGAACACGTGTATACCTGTGGTGGATTCATGTCGATATATGGTAAAACCAATACAATATTGTAAAGTAGTTAACCTCCAATTAAAATAAATAAATTTACTTTAAAAAAAAAAAAAAGCAGAGACAATACTTTGCCAACAAAGGTCCGTCTAGTCAATCTATGGTTTTTCCAGTGGTCATGTACGGATATGACTACAAAGAAAGCTGAGCGCCAAAGAATTGATGCTATTGAACTGTGGTGTTGGAGAAGACTCTTGAGAGTCCCTTGGACTGCAAGGAGATCCAACCAGTCCATCCTAAAGGAGATCAATCCTGAGTGTTCATTTGAAGGACTGATATTGAAGCTGAAACTCCAGTACTTTGGCCAGTTGATGTGAAGAACTGACTCATTTGAAAAGATCTTGATGCTGGGAAAGATTGAAGGTGCTTAGAGAAGGGGACAACAGAGGATGAGAAGGTTGGATGGCATCATTGACTCAATGGACATGAGTTTGAGTAGACTCCGGGATTTGGTGATAGACAGGGAGGCCCAGCGTACTGCAGCCTATGGGGTCGCAGAGAGTCGGACATGACTGAACAACTCAACTGAACTGAATTATTTGTTAAATCAGATTTCTCAGCCTGTTTCCAGTAGGATGTTTGAGCCCAAATGAACATCTTATATTCCAAGAAATATTTTACTTGGCTTCAATGCTCCAATATTTACTTCTGCTAGAATCCTCACAGATGACTCTTAATGTTAGGATATCATTGTTTAGTTTTATTTAAAAATTTTAATCCAGCTTGATTGGCTGAAAGCTAATAAAGGAATTCCAAATGATGCCTACATTATGACCTTTAGCAGAATCATTATTGGATTCCATGATGGGCTACAAAATCAGCCCATAGTCAGGAGCTTAAATCCTGGAATATGAATGAAGGACATTAGAGAAAACCAAAAACCTGAAAGTATGCACATTCATAATCTATGGAAGAAACTGGATATCAAAACACTGGGCATTTCAGGGAGCAGGAAATTCAAATTTAAGAAGTGACTATATTCATTCATCCCAATATCATCCTCACACTATATCATTTCATTTAGATATTTATATGTGTGACAGATTTTACCCTGCATGTTTCTGAAAACAATGCCTGGCATCAGACAGTCTAATCTAGTCCATCTAATTTGTAATCTAATTATCAGTTTTATTCATAATGATATTATTACTCCCATTCTACTTTTTTAAATTTTATATTGGAATATAGCCAATTAACAATGTTTGATAGTTTCAGATGCACAGTGGAGTGACTCAACTATACATATACATGTGTCTATTCTCCCCCTATATAGATGAGCATATAGATTTACTCTTAAAGTAATATTCATATTTATCAAATGAACAAAATTTCACATGAATTTTCAAAATGATTTGCTATCTTTACTAAATAACTAGTAGCTCCTTAAGTAGCCACTCCTCTGATCACTGGGGCTTCCCTGGTAGCTCAGATGATAAAGATTCTGCCTGCCAATTCAGGAGACCTGGATTCGATCCCTAGGTTGGGATCCCCTAGGTTGGGATCCCCTAGAGAAGGCAGTGGCTATCCACTCCAGCATTCTTTTCTGGAGAATCCCATGGACAAAGGATCTTGGCAGGCTACAGTTCCTGGGGTTACAAAGAGTTGACTGTACAAAATCAGCTTACATGCAGTGTGTCAGGGATATAAGTCTGGAATAATACAGGCTTCACTGGTTTGTACATATGTGTGTTGTCATTGCTAACTTTCCCAAGATGTTTTAATTCTGTTGTCATTGGATACAGACTCCAAATAGTCTAAGAAATAAATTCTGTGTGAAAAAATAGAGCACTTTACTGTATAATAGCTCCATGTTCTAATTATTTGATCTGAAGATAGCTCTTTTCCCATTTCAATGCAGATGACTGTTTGTCAGAAATAGTCCTCAGGGCAAGATTCAAGGCGCTTTTCAGCATCAGCTTTCTGTTCACTATAAATCTTACAAGAGCAGGAAGATAGCATTTCAGTCCTGATATATTTCAGTGTTTCTTTTGTTTCCGCCTATCCAAGCAATCAGAGTAGAAGAATGTGTTGTAGGGAAACCAGAGTTGCTCTTTGAAAGAGGTAACCTGTTTAAATGAGGAAGTACAGGAAGGTAGTAAAGATAAGTGAGGTATGTGCTATTAGCAAACCATTTAGCTCTACAATGACTTGTAGCAAATACATTCAGTCACTATTGCCAGAGAATCAGAATTCTAAATGTTGTTCATTATTAATGATACTAGAGGGTAAGGGATTTCAAAGAGGGGACGATGGGATCAGCTCCATAATTTTTCTTCACGAACTGCTTTGCCATCCTCCTGCTAGACTCTTCTGCTCTCACATCATCTTTGATACCATTTCTCTTTAGAAGCATCCTCAGGGACACTCTTAACAAGTTCAACAGTCTATTTACTGTGTGGGACTCTCTAGCTCACTAATGAATCAAAGGACACAATTAGACCTTGAAGACCAGCCTGGTTTTGTCTTTGGAAAGAGAAACACATATATCAGAAACTCTTAATAATTCATTAATACACTTGTTGGCAAACATTTATTAATCACCTAGTATGTGCTGGGCACTGTGCTCGTGGCTGGGGATATAGAAATACAGGATAATGTACAGTCTGGTGGAGAAGGCATATAGAAAAGCAAATAATGTCACTTCTTCAACAAGCATGTATATAGCTACTTCCTACTAAGTTTTGGAGAAACACAGGTAAAGGAGAGGCCAAGTCTGTTTCAGAGGTGAAAATAACATGGTGGGGGAGGTTGAGAAAGGATTTATGTGCTATATCACTCAAGTCTGAATTCATAGGTTGGAAACCCCAGATGAAAAGCAGGAAGAGCAGACAGAAGAACTTGTGTCAAGGTACAAGCTGTACTGGAGAATGGTGTGGGTTAATGTGATGGCTCAATGTGTAAAGAATCTGCCTGCCAATGCAGGAGATATGGGTTCAGTCTCTGGGATGGGAAGATTCCCTGGAGAACGAAATGGCAACCCACTCCAGTATTTTTCCTGAAAAGTCCCATGAACAGAGGAGCCTGGTGGGCTACAGTCCATGAGTTGCAAAGTGTCAGACATGACTAAGCACACAAACACAGATAAGGAAAAATGATAGGAAATTAAGAAATCTACATAGAATGCTAATCATGTGCTTGTGTACGTACAAATTTCTCTTCATATTTTAAAACTAAGTTATTTTAGAATAACTACAAGAAAATTCAATTTTATTGCTTTTTAAAAAATTTAAGCACTATGATCTGAATGAATTCATAGATCCAAGAGAGTTTTAATAAATGTATTGATAAATCCAAAATAGGGTATATTTAAAGGAATTTGTCGATATTTATGAGTCATAATGAAGTAAGTCAGTTTTTCTACATAGATTATCATATGGAGTTGTCAACTTTAAATTGTCTAAAATGATTTAGAAAGAAGCAAGTTGCTAGGCAATTGCTAAGGGAACTCACGAAGGCTGATAATTAACTTCAACACTGCAATCAGTTTCAATCAAACAGATTATGTGTCTAAGGGAATTCAATAAGAAAATTAGAGTGAGTTTTCATATAGAGCAATTTACATGAAAAAATATTTCATTCTGATTGAAGAAAGTTATATAGTACTTGGCCCTTTCCAACTATGGGACTTTGGGTATCACATTCATTCAAAGGGAAAGGAAGAGAACATATTCTCAGAAGATAAAAATATACATATTTTTTTTTCAGCTAACAAAAAGTTATTAGAAATCAGAAGTAGAAATCAGCCAGGCACATGTGTATTTACTCATATCTACACACCAGTGTTAGCAGAACAGAGCTATCTAAACTGTATGATGAATGACCAGCTGTGTTTTGTTTTGTTTTCAATCCACCACATACCAATGCTTTTGTAAGAAGTATTGGGAACGTGAAATTAAAAGACACACAAAACACTAGTCCAGATTTCTTATTCTTAGCCTCAGCACACAAATAGCGACAAACATTTCTAAACAGCTATCCTCAATTTTTGTATTTATGTCATCTTGGAACGAGAAACAGAGTAAGACCATAACCAAATATAAATCACACTCTTGAGTCGTTCTGCAATAGAGTACATGGCTCATATTTGGGGCTCAAGAAATGTTTCCTATATAAATTATAAAGATTTTAGCTCGGCCTATAGGAAGTTAATAATATTCTAGTTGGAGAGATGTGAGTGTAGACAAATACATGCAACTAAGTTCATTTTTCTAGACAGATTCTTACACAGCATTTTCAAGTTTAAATTGTCAAAGATTTAGAAAGAAGCCAGTTTCTAGGTGATTGCTAGGGGAAATCACAAGACTGATAATTAACTTCAATACTGCAATCAGTTTTTAAGCAAAGAGATTATGTGTCTAAGGGAATTCAATAAAGAAATTAGAGTGAGTTTTCATATGGAGGAATTTACAGGGAAAAACATTTCATTTCAATGAACAAAAATACCATGTAGCCTGATGGTAAAATGTACAACGCACACTGAAATACAAAGAGGAGATGTGGTTTACCTGGCTCCAAGGCTGGCAAAAACTCTGGTCAATGAGAAGGGAGTGTGCGTGTTAAGTGGCTACAGTCACATCTGACTGCGACACTATGGACTGTAGCCCACCAGGGTCCTCTGTCCATGGGATCCTCCAGGCAAGAACACTGGAGTAGGTTGCTGTGGTCTCCTCCAGGGCATCTTCCCAACCCAGGAATCCAATCCACATCTCATGTCTCCCACATTGGCAAGCCAGTTCTTTACCACTAGTGCCACCTGGGAGGGTATTTAAAAGCAAAAATAAGAATTATGAAAAAGCATGACCTGCTTAAAACCTAGCCTAAGGAGTGTAGCCGCAACAGGAGGTAGGTAGATGTTGAGAAGAAATGCTAAAAAGAGAGGAATCAGGAAAGACTGCAATAAGGATCTTGTCTTTTAGGTAAATGATTTACAAGGAGCTGGGCTGGACAGAGGCAAGGAGCTCATTCAGGGGAAACACCTCCTTATCTTTTCCAAATTGGAAAACCATCACCTCATCCTCAAGATTCAGATACACAGTAGCATAATGAATGGAATTTTGGAAACACAACAAAGTGCCAGAAAAGAATTAAAGATTATATTTAATGTCACCACCCAGAGATGCAGACTGTTACCATTTTGATGTGTCTTCTTCCAAACCTTTATCCATGTGCAGACACGTACATACACTTTTCATCTTGAAAGTCTGTTTTCCTCTGCGTCTGGTTCCCACTAGGTGGCTGTGGATGTGCTAACACTGCATTCGGGAGGAGAAGCTGGCAGAGACCGTCTTCCTGTTGGCAACACAGGGTCTCCTTAGAGTTAAGCTACGGAAACCTGTGTCAGCTTTATTCATCCTAACTGCCTCCATATTCCTGGGCATGTTCCCATTTAAGCACTCTCCCACAGCTAGATCCAATTAAACAGTGACAGTTTCTGTGGTCAGTGATATTTATTTCCTGCCTGAGAAGAGTAGGAGAAAAAATATGGCAGCTGCTGTATCATGTGAATCAGTTTAGCAAATGCGATGTCCCAGTTGTCGTTTGGTTTTGTGGCCCTGGATGATTAATCCTTTCCCCTCCTTTTTGTGGCATTTCTGGTTACAGTTGCAAAGCCAATGTTTTCTGAATTTTCTCACCCAAAACATTTGGTTCAGCTTGTTTCATAAGGACTGGCAAATGAAAACTTGAGTTCATGGACATTCTCGCCCCGCCCCCGCCCCACCCCCACTGCCCCCCACCACCCCCCACCGCCCTTAATTATCGCTGCTTTTCCAAATTGGCTTCTTTTCTTTCTTTCCTTTCTTACAGATTGTTTTAATTCTTTTTTTTTTTTTAAGTCATCATCTTTCCAAAGGTAGACACCATTTTATAGCTCAATATTTTTGTTTACTGCTACTCATGATTTCCTCTCTTTTTTCTTTAGCAGTGGTCAGATAATACAGCATTTTAATATATTCAGTGAGAAAAGGATGATTTAATAGACTTGGTTTATTGTTTCTCATACTGCCTTATAACGTTGTATAATTTTATTCTATCTGTAGATTCTTATAACAGATTTAATGTGCCACGACGTAATTACACACTGCAGATTATAATCTTGGTGCTGGCTTTTTTATGATAAACACAACCATATGAAAATGCCCCCCAAATCAAATTCTCTAAGGTACTGTTGTGTTTCAAGGTTTCCATTAAATCCCTCCCCTCTGGCCACCACCTCTCCTAGATAGTTTTTACCGAAGCACACTTGGGCATAATCTCAGTGTGATATTTTTTTAAGGATTTTAGTTGAAACAACTTAATGAAGCACATTGCTGGTCTTCCTAAAATAATATTGTGGGGCTTTGTTACTTTGCTAGTCTTGATGATAGTGACAGGATACAGACCATAAATGTCTTCTCTCCTAAGTTGGAGATGCGCTTCTAAGCAACTGGCTTTAGTTTGTTTTGTTTTGAAAGCTGACCTATGGTAACTGATTCTTTTGTCCTGCTTAAATTTGCATTGGAGAATCTTCAAGTCAACGTTGTATCTTGTATGAATTAAATACATAGACTGGACCATACCCATTTCATGGACCGTCTCCAGTGCATTCCCTCTGGGTCAAGTCTATTTTCCAGTTCTCAGAATCCCTTTCTATCTACTTCTCATCTGTCTTATATTCTTCTGTTGTGCTTATCTTTGCAAGCCACTGTAAATTTATTTTCATTACAAAAAGGACAAAGCAGTGTCTGAATTTTAAAATTTGTGATACTGTTCCTTAAAAACAGTTTATTCAAACAGGCTAAAATTTGGATTGGAAATGATCAGAGACCAGGTATAAAATAAAACTTATCTAGGGTTTTCAGAAAAGAAAGATGATATATGTAAATCGTGTGGCACCCATGGTTGCACAGAAAATGCAGTGCACAATCTCTCCCCATTACTACAACTTAAAAATGAACATACCAAAATAATCAAAACAAGCAAACCTCATTTCCGTAGGTTTTAGTACCCTAACTAAGAATCAAACATTTCTAGAAACATCTCTTCTTGACCAAAAGAAATATGTGTGATAGATATGAGTAAAAGTAGGGACCAAAAATATTTTATTTTTATTGGGATTTTGTAATATATTTTCCCTTTACCTGAAAGATTAAGCACACTCAGGAAGACTTAATAGAAACTCTTAGAGCTGAAAATATTTAGAAAAACCAAATTGAAGGGTGTAAAATGACAGGTTGAAATGAGTAGAGTAGAACTGAGGTTTACTTCTGAGGGACACCTCAGGTTCACCATTAATCAGGGTAAGCGAAATTTAATATGATAGGCATGACTCCCAGAGTAAATGAGTTCCATTTTCACCAGCGAAATGATTGAATCTCATAATTCAGATGGATCCTTTTTTAAAAAATATGTCATATGTACTTTTACTGTTAGAAACATTTTCCCCAGTGGCAACAAATCATGTACTTCATAGCCTGAAAACTCACATCAACTCCTGATATTTATACATGGATATTTCATACCATTTTTCAGAGATACATATGAGATATAGGAAACACAGACCTTTATTTTTCAAATATTGGAAAGTGAGTCATTTCTACCAAATTAATTTTTCACCAGTTGTATGATTTTTTCATTTCCTGTGTGATGAAATGGATAGAGAGACCATCCCTGTTCTATTGTACTCTTCTCTCCCTGGTGGGTCAGCTAGTAAAGAATCCACCTGCAATGGGGGAAACCTTGGTTTGATCCCTGAGTTGGGAAGATCCCCTGGAGAAAGGAACGGCTACCCACTCCAGTATTCTGGCCTGGAGAATTCCATGGACTGTATAGTCCATTGGGGTAACAAAGAGTCGGAAACAACTGAGGGACTTTCACTTTCACTTCATCTTCAAGAAAGCCCCCAGGATACCCCTCTGGCCTGGCACTTAACCAGCTGGGAAAAAAAAAAGGAAAGAGACAGAGACTTAGTCTTGGGTTAAGTGGAACAGAAATCTAAATACAAATGTGACTCCAAGATCACAATAGTAAAAATGAATGTCTTTCTCTGAGTATTGATGAAGTATATTGCTGGGAGTGGGCATGGAAGAACAGAGTAGAGAATTAGCTAGTGTATCATCAAGACTTCAAACTATATACATTTGTTGTTATTCGTTCTGTAAATATTCACTTGATTCCTATAGCACTAGGTACTACACTAGGTGCTATGATAGAAGAGGAAGCCAGATAAGGAAGAACCTCCTTTAACCTTCTGTAAAAAATGCACGAATAAGATGATTGCAAAGGTCCTTGCTAACTCTAAATAAATAAATCTATTATAAAAAGTTTAAAGTACTACAGTATTATTGCCAATGTTGTCACTTCCTTCTCCCCCCCTCCCTTTATTCTAATGTCCTTTCATTGGTCCCAAGCTTTGGGGTCAGGAGAAAAAAGTAGGGAGTTTAAATGAAAATATCAATGGCAAAAGGAGAAAATAAGAAAAGAAAGTAAAAGAATAACACTGAACCATTAGTCGGCATCTAATTTGTGGTGGGCATTTTATAAACATGTAATTTAATCTAAGAGACAGAAATCTAGTAAGCTGTCACCCTCTAAAAGAAATTAGATCTAGAGTGAGGATCCACATACTGATTAACTCTGTAAGTATAGGACCTAAAGCAGTCTTCGATAGATAATATGTGTCCTAGAAATGTTGGATACGTTTAAATAGGTAAATATGAAAGATGATAAATAACATGATCAGCATTCTAGCATTCCACCATCTGGAGGAATGAGTCACCACATTATAGACATCATTTTCCTTTAGACACTTAGAACAGTTATTTCTTAGATCTTAGAATGTTCTTTAGCATTTAGAAACAAACATAGAAATCATTTCTTCAGTGGAAGCATGAGAGCAAATTCCACCACACACACACATGCACAAAATTATCATGTTTATCTCTTCAAATCACCTTGATGGCTACATTAGGATTACCCAGTTTCAGAGAGTGCTGTTCTTCATACTTTTAGTAGACAGATTTTTTACAGTACAGTTTTATAATACAGTCCACCTGGATATAACAGAAATCATTGTGCATGGCCCTCTCAGTGTTGTTCCACCCTAATAATTTGTGCTAAAGTTTTAAGCTCACTTGAGCATATTCTAAGCTTACTTTTAAGTGTGAAAACATTGTGACAGCTTTACTCACATGAGATGGTAGCAAGGAGAAGATATTTGGTGGATTTGACTTAAGACTGACCAGTTTTCCCAACACACAAAATTGGAGAAAAAGTTGTCTGTTGTTAACAAAAAGAAAGTAAACTACTGATTGATAACCAAAACCAATAATAAATTTAGTAAAGAAAATGAATAAGATACTCACTAAGACACATAATAAAAGCAGATTACAATTATTAATAAACTTACAATATGTGTAAATAGATGTTTATTTTGAAGTATAGACTTGTCAGTTAAAACAATTCAGGCACTGTCTTGTCATTCTTTTCTATCAGCTTCCTGATAGCCATTTTTCAACTGCAGAATGCTATCACCTTTTCTTTCAACCTAGATAAAAGCTTATTCACTTATCTAGTCTAAAGATGTTCACATTAAATGGCAATCAGACTCTACCTTAAAACTGTCCAAACGTTGCCATAATAATTTTTCTCTAATGCTAGCGTTACAATTTGGTTTTATATTAATGAAGATTTTATAGCTCTGCTAAACTAGAGATACGGAGAAGGCAGTGGTAACCCACTCCAGTACTCTTGCCTGGAAAATCCCATGGACAGAGGAGCCTGTTAGGCTGCAGTCCACGGGGTCGCGAGGAGTTGGACACGACTGAGCGACTTCACTTTCACTTTTTGCATTGGAGGAGGAAATAGCAACCCACTCCAGTGTTCTTGCCTGGAGAATCCCAGGGATGGTGGAGCTTGGTGGGCTGCCGTCTATGAGGTCACACAGAGTCGGACATGACTGAAGCAACTTAGCAGCAGCAGCAGCAGCAAGCTAGAGATTAATGTGTTTATCAATAAGAAAACTTAACCAGAACAATTATATAAGAAAAAGAGACAGAATCCATCCAAACTGGAAAGGAAGAAAGAAAACTATACTATAAATGACATGAACATGTACAGATAGAAAACTCAAAAAAAATCCATAAGAAAGCTACTAGAATTAATAACCTCAGCAAACTTTTGATATATAAGATCAACACATAAAAATCAGGTATGCTCTTAAATACTATCAGTGAACAATCAGAAAAAGAAATTAAGGAAATAATCACATTGACAATAGCATATAAGAGAGTAAAATACCTGGGAATAAATTTAACCAGGGAAGTGAAAGATTTCTACACTTAAAATTTCAAAGCATTACTGAAAGAAATTAAAGAAAACCTAAGTAAGTAAAGACATTTTGAGTTTATAGATAAAAAGATTTGTTATTGTCAAGATATCAGTACTGCACAAAGCAATCTACAGATTCAACACAGTACCCATTAAAACTCCAGCAGCTTTTTTTTTTTTTTTTGCAGAAATATAGAACTTATCCTCAAATTAGTATGGAATTACAAGGGCACCAAAGAGCTAAAACAATATTGATAAAGGATGGACTTGGAGAACTCACATCCTGATTTCAAAGCTTACCACAAAGCCACAGAAAATGAAACTGTGTGATATTAGCATGTGAATATAAGTGGAGACCAATGGATTAGAATTAATCGAAATATAAACCCATACATCTATGACCAGTTGAGTTTTGACAAGTCCATTCAATAGAGAAAGAACAGTCTTTTCAATAGATGGTGCCAGGGCAACTGGATTTCTGCATACAAAGGAATGGATTTGAACTCCTACCTCATACCATGCATAAAAATTAACTCGAAATGGATCAAAGACTTCAATATTGAAGCAAATAAGAGCTAAAACCAGCAAATATTTAGGGGAAATCATAGGAGTAAAACTTCATGATCTGAGATTTGGCAATGCCGTCTTAGATATGATACCAAAAGTAAAGGAAACAAAAAAATATATATATAGATAAACTGGACTTCATCAAAGATGTTCATTTCACTGAGAAAATGAAATAGTGTCCAACACTGTGAATGCAGTTAATGCTGAATTGTACACTGTTGAAAAATGGCTAAAATGGCAAATTTTGTTATATATATATATATCTACCATATTTTAAAATTAATATAATTAATATTCCTAGAAAACTTTGAATTATATTCTTTAAATGAGTGACTTGTAGGGTGTGTCAATTGTAATTTAATAAGGTGGTTAAAAGGTATAAAATAAGCATTTACCTGAAAGTCATGTTTAATGGATGCAACATACAGGAATTTATTTTTTGTTTTTCTTCATTGCCCATCTAAAATATTTTCAGATATCTGTTATAACTACTTGCATGTTTTTAATCAACACTGAAACAATTTTGTTAGTTAATAAGCCATGAAGTCAGTTCCTGTGGAGATATCCATATGCTCACTATATTTAAATTAGAAACTTGTATCAGACTTATCCTAGTTCTGCACTAACATATCTCTGTTTAGCTTCCTCAGAACACCACCTTATACAGTGCCTGCACACATTGGGTGTAGCCAGAGCTTAATAGTAATTTATGTGAATGCCTGTTAAGTCAGAATGCATGTGATTCAACCGTTTCCTTTTATCTACTCTAAACTTCTAAATCAATGCTTTTCTGATTCCCAGAGGTGTTTCCATTCTTCGAAACCTTAGCTCTTAAAGAGCTGTCTGCCTAATAATGACAGATACAGTAAGTTAAACACAGCATTTTTTAGCCTCATGCAGACTTAACATTGTACCATACAGTGTTAGGACTTGCAGAAAACATCATAATCAAACATTTTATGTCCCTTGTAGCAGGATTTGTCATTTTAAGTAAAATTGTTTATGTTTGAATATCAAACATATATAACTGATGAAGGTGGAAAATTATATCATGGAACTTGAAATAGTAATTCTATAGAGCTGACACTTGAAATGTACTTAATTGAGGTATCTATGGGTAGTGGGTATGTTTTTACTTCTTAAATAGGAAAGACATTAAAAATTAAGCCCAACAATTCTCAGATTTTCCATATTGGGAAACAACCCTTGATCTTGGGAAAATTAAAAGTTTGAAATTGTTAATAAACATAATTTGAAGTTAACATAATTTGCTCACCTCCCACTACTCATACTGTAACCCTTTCTTCTTTTATTATGGTCCATATCCTTACACTTTAACGTATCCCTCTTCTTTCTTTATACTCACCCACCCCAAAGGCTGGTCACTTCATTTTAACAGAAAATTGTTTAAGACTTAAAATCCTTTCAGAAGAAAAGTATCTTCTATAGCTGAAGCCATAGTAATAATAGGGTTGGAAAATTGATCAGTTTACTTGACTTCTGCTTGCCAATAGTGGTTTAGGTCATCTGGAGTCTTAGCAGTTCGAAGCCAAAAATAATCATCTCATACCAAAATCTTTTGTGTTGCTTGTACCTCACTTCTATCCCACTGACAGCAAAGCCTGTCTCTTCAGTTCCTGGTTGCCTGCCCAGTCTTTGGACCATCTGTCCTGTCTGGTCTTATGGTTTGGGTTTCCTCCTGCTTTCTGATTTCATGCCTGATTTCAGCCAAGAATTTTTCTCAGTTGTTGGCGTTTGTGGCTGTCCCATCTTTACCTAGCTCCTAATTTCCATCTTGTTTTAATCCTCAGTCTCTCCTGTACTAGCTTCTGCTTTCACATTTGACACATTTCAAAACACCGCTTCACTTCCTACCCAGTCTCAGTTTTAAGAGCAGCCCCATCATGCCCTAACTCTGCCACTTATTGAGATTAGTGCTCTGAAAACAACCTTGACTGGTCTTGGAGAGAGAAAAGGCAAAGAATCAAACACCACATCTTCATTTTCATTAATAATTATAGCAATTGTACATTTTCAATTAATGGTTAAGTAATTGTTCCTTCATCATTTTAAAGTATATCTGTTTTATTCCCACAAAATAACTCACAAAAATGGCTGCTACAACCCTCTTCACCTATAACTCAAAGGTGATCTGGTTAAGCTACTGAACATTTAGAAACAGTAGAGGTCAGGAATCTAAGAAAGCACTGAATCCACAGGGAGAATGTATTGTCAGCCAGACAGTTACCCAGATTATGCTGTTGGGTTCATTAATCCTGTTACTTTTTAGAAGAGGACCGTGTGGTTTGGTAGATGAAATAAGAGGTCACACCTCTGACAATATATTATCAAAGAGGGAATCAGTAAGACTTACTCTTTACACCCTTTTCTTTCGGAATATAAAGGTACATTATTGACAAGTATTAATTGTCATTATACTCTGATTAAGCAAAATTTCCATGCCTTTTGGGCTCCCTGGTGGCTCAGACAGTAAAGAATCTACCTGCAATGTGGGAGAACTGGGTTTAATCCCTGGGTTGAGAAGATCCCCTGGAGGATGGCAGGGCAACTCACTCCAGTATTCTTGCCTGAGGATTCCCATGGACAGAGGAGCATAGCAGGCTACTGTCCATGGGGGTCACAAAGAGTCAGACATAATTGAGCAACTAAACACAGCACATATAATTTTTTCTTCCTGGCTGCCTTCTTAAGACCCTGGCAATCATCCTGGAATTGGTCTTCCGTTCTCCACTGTGTGTATATGTATGTGAATGTGTGCATATATGCAATTTTCCTTATATCTTCAATAGCGTGTATTTAGTTATCTGGTTATATTTATTTTGTTCCTGTGATGAGCACTTGTTTCTTCATCAGTTGTGACCAACTATCCCAGGGCTAGCTGTCTTCTAATAAATCTATTGACTCTTAAGTAACCAAAATATAAAAAGGAATGATCATTTAGGAGCTCAGTTAATCTGAGTCAATTATGCAGATATAAACCAATATGTGAGATTATCAAGGACACGCCTCTTTATGACTCCTGAAAGGAAATAGTAACATAAAGTTCTCTTCAAAATGTTCCTATTTAAATTTGCTGTTTAAAATGTTAAATACTTTCACTCATATGCTATGTACACATCATTACGACAGACAAGGTCATGGAAAATAGTCCTCAGATTGTGGTGGGCTTGGCACTTTGGAATCTATGGGACTTCATGGTGGTCTTTCCTTATAACCAGTTCAGCTTTACATTATATCATTCTTTCTAATGTTGTATCTTTTGTATTATTTTAGTAATAATTAAGAAATTAAGAACAACTTTTTTATATGCTTGGATTTATTTGGATCTGACTTTTCAGACATCACATTATGTTTGCCTTCCAAGATGTGGTTGCCTTGGTGTCCTACAAAGTAGTCTTTACTTATGGAAATAACTTCATAAAAATAAGTACACTGGCTAGACAATGTGTCTTCCAAAGATTTCTATCAGATAACAATCTGAAAATATCCTGTGCTGAATTTCAATACTTACTTTCCTTTTTGTGGCCTTGTGTGCTTTAAGGAAAACTAAAAGAAGTATTAACCATGCATTTGTTAATCCAATTTATGGGAACTGGAGCAACTCAGAGAAAACAGAGGTAAGTGGCAGTGATAAACTGTATCGTCTCAGAAGGGAAGACACAAGCACTTGCACATGCACGCACACACACACACACAGAGTGTTGTCTGGACATGTTCCCATATCATGGTTAAGAGATGTGTTTGGTGGACTTATTTCTCCACCAGAGAGATGAGATGGGAAGGATTTTAACTCTCTCTAAATATGCAGTGAGAATTTTCCATTTCAGGACGGTTTCAATCTGCTTATAGAAGTTCACTGTTAAATGGCTTTGTGGTCATTGTTCATACTGAGAAAGAACAACTCTGGAAAATATCAGTTTAACTAACAGAGTATTAGTCGTCTCCTCACAGTAACTCTTCATGGACTCTTCTTCATATTTCATTCCCAAACACAAAAGGGATGATAGCATTCTGTGCTTTCTTTCAATTCAGGTGTGGGCTGTGAGGGCTGTTACCTGATAATTTAGACAGAGAAAGGAGAAACTGAAGCGTTACATCTTTCTTGGCCTTTTTAATGGCTACTCCTTATAAGTGCAATATGGAATAGGCTGGAGAGAAAATGTCAAGTAAAATCCCTCTCATCCCTTTCTTAAGTATGTAATATGAGCATCCATTTGGGTATAAAACAGGATTAGCTATGACACATCACATCTGTGTGAAAGCTTCCTTACATCTGATTTTAGAAATATTGTTAATTAATTAATTCTGTTGTCAAAGTGAGCATATGTTAGAAAACCAGTTTTCATTTTTAATGAAAGTCAGTCACAAACAGTTATCACTGTTACTAAAAATAAGTAACAGAGGTGGTTTCCAGAATATTTGAGTTATGTAGTCAAAGTCTAATAAAACGCTTGACTTTTTAAATTTCTGTTACCTGATAACTTGGGCTTCCCTTGTGGCTCAGCTAGTAAAGAATCCAGCCTGCAATGTGGGAGACCTGGGTTCAATCCCTGGGTTGAGAAGATCCCCTGGAGAAGGGAAAGGCTACCCATTCTAGTATGCTGGCCTGGAGAATTCCATGGACTGTAGAGTCCGTGGTGTTGCAGAGTCAGACACAACTGAGCGACTTTCACTTTACCTTATAACTTAGAAGAGGAAGGGAGAAATTAAGGGCATTACATCTTCACTAATGACATAATACACTCTTTGTGTGTGGTTATGTTAGAAATGAAAATAAGTAAGATATACCTAAGAATACAGAATTAACTTGATTTCAAGTCAATTAAGTCACAGAGCAAAAATGAAAACATAGTTCTACTTAATGGATAATATTAATAAATAACAAAGTAATGTATCTTCTTGACAAAGTAGGAAGGTATAATGTAAACATATTTTCATTTTTACTAAAGAAAAGAAAATTTAATCTTTTTAGTCTTTAGCTTAGTTTAAGTTTTAGAATCTGAAAGTTACAAAGGATGTAAGGAAATAAAATGTTTTAAATTTGACATTTTTTATTAATCATTCCTCTTTCATGTTGTTTCCTTCCATTAAGAATGGCTAGAGAAGAAATCATGTCATAGCTCTCAACTTTTGTTGCTTTTTAAATTTCTGTTGTTTCAGAAACAAATAACTGTATTAATTAAACTAAGTGCACCTTTCCTGACATAACAGAGAAGCAGACTTCTCAGAAAATGTTCTTATGACCATTCTTAGAAAAAATTCTCATATTCTGATATACAAATTTAGAAGATAGCATATTGAAAACCACGGACCCATCAGCCAATGTCTAAAATGATCAACCCATGGTCATTCTTGTTTCACCTCTGCTACCACCCATTCCCTCCACCCACCAGAATGGTGGTGATATTTTTAAAAATAGACTTTATTTTCTTTGAGAAATTTCAGGTTCAGGACAGAAGGTACATGGATTTTCGATATATCCTGTGTCCCCACACATGCATAGCCTTTCCCATTATCAACATCTCCAACAAGAGTGGTACATTTCTTACAACTGATGAACCTACATTGACATGTGATTTTCACCCAGAGTCCATAGTTTACATTACAATTCACTCTTTGTGTCAACCAGAGTGTTTTTAAGCAAATTCCAGTATCATTTAATTTTATTTGTAAATACTTCAGTTATACTAGGATAAATATATTGAAAATATATATAATCACAGTATCACTTGCAAACATTTAACAGAAATTCTGTGACACAATCAAAGATTCCATCAGTGTTCAACCTATTCCATTTGTCTCATAAATAAGTGTGTGTGAGGGGTTGTACTTTGTTGTTGTTGCTATATTTTTAAAATCAGTATCCATATAATTTATGTTCATTCAAATTGTTAGACATGTCGCTGCTGCTGCTGCTGCTACTGCTAAGTTGCTTCAGTCGTGTCCGACTCTGTGCGACCCCATAGACGGCAGCCTACCAGGCTCCTCCGTCCCTGGGATTCTCCAGGCAAGAACACTGGAATGGGTTGCCATTTCCTCCTCCCGTGCATGAAAGTGAAAAGTCAAAGTGAAGTCGCTTAGTCATTTCCAACTCTTAACGTCCCCATGGACTGCAGCCTACCAGGCTCCTCCGTCCATGGGATTTTCCAGGCAAGAGTACTGGAGTGGGTTGCCATTGCCTTCTCCAGACATGTCTCTAGTCTCTTTTAATCTCTAGATTTTGTTTTCTATTTTCCCCTTGCAATTTACTTGCTGAGGAAATCATGTTGGTTGTCCTATACAACTTTCCATGTTTTAGATTTTTTAATATATACTGCAAAATATAATTCTCCCAGCTGAAAGCTGTTTGGCTGTTGTTTTTTGTAAATATTTTTATTTAGTTTTATTTAAACTAACTATAATTAAAGTAACAAACTTAAAAACAGTGCCATAGAAAGAAGCAGTCAAGATCCTGGCCACTGCATTCCCCCATCGCACTACAGGTGAGGATGAGGCGGTGGCTCCTTTGCTCAAAAGATGCTGGGCACACACCAAGAAGAGGCTTGTGTCAGTGGTTCAGGCAGTATGGACTGAAGGTGTTGAAGTAGGAGTCACAGATGCACTAGTTATTACTCCAGTGAAAATCCATTAAAAACTCACTGCATTCTGCATGATCTGGAAAAAAGTCTCTTATTTTAAAGTCTAAAATCATGACTGTTTCGATGTGTTTTTCTTTAGAGTTCTATATACTCCTTCTCAAATCCATTATATGACACAATATCCGGAAGACTGGAGACTATATCTAATCGTCTCAAATAGTGCCATCAAGATCATCAAGACTGGGACTTCCCTGGTGGTCCAGTGGCTAATACTCTGCACTGCTTCTGCAGAGGGCACAGGTTTGATCCCTGGTCATGGAACTAAGATCCCACATGCTGCATGGCATGGCAAAAGAAAAAAAAAGAAAGAAAACAAAAAGATTAAATCTAATCTCATTTCCAGTCTGTGAAATCTGATAGAAACTCATCTTATTCAATAGTAAAACTGGAAGGGATTTGGAATACCACTCTAATTATTACAGTTACAAATAAATTTTCTTATAGAATATTTTAAATGTTTTCATGGAATCTGAATTAGAACTTTATCTTCATTATATATCTGAATATTTTAATAAAATGTCCCACTTAAGTTTCTTGTTTTCTTTTGACTTTATTATAGTTATTTTTTTTAAGGATGAATCAAATTGTTTCAGATCCTGAATATAAAGAAGTTTTAAGATGCTTATTTATATTCCATTGAGCTTAGAAATAAAGTTGAACTGACTACAAACCAGCAGGAGTGGGTGGACAAATGTAGTAATCCTAATCAACATAACCATGAATAAAAGGTATTTCTGTATTTGGGGGAAAAATATGATAAATTATCATCTTGAACTTTCCTTCATTCAAATCATCATTTAACATCTATCTTTACATAGATATAAAAATAATGCTAAAATATATGTTAACAAGCATTGTTTTTCTAAAAAGAATAGAGAACCCAGAAATAAACCCACACGCTTATGGTCAATTAATCTGCAACAAAGGAAGCAAAAATACACAGTGAAGAAAAGACGGTCTCTTCTGTAAGTGGTTCTGGGAAAACTGAACAACTGCTTATAAAAGAATTGAATTAGAACATCTTCTCACACTATATACAAAAATAAACTCAAAATGGATTAAAGAACTAAATGTAAGACCTGAAACCATAAAACTCCTTGTAGAGAACATAGGCAAGCTTATGTAAATCATAGCAATATTTTTTGGATCTGTCTCATAAGGCAAAAAAAAAAAAAGCAAAAATAAACAAATGGAACCTAATTAAACTTAAAAACTTTTGCACAACAAAGGAAACCACTGACAGAATGAAAAGACAATCTACTGAATGGTAAATATTTGCAAAGGGCATAACAAATAAGAGGTTAATATCTGAAAAATATAAACAGCTCATACAACTCAATATCACAAAAAGAAACAATGCAATTTTAAAAATGGGCAGAAGACCTGAATAGACATTTTTCCTAGGAAGAATACAGATGGCCAACAGGAACAAGAAAAATGCTCGACATCAGTAATCATCAGAGAAATGCAAATGGAAACTCCAATGAGACATCACGTCACACCTATCAAAATGGCTATCATCAAAAAAGTCTACAAGTAACAAATGTTGGCAAGGATGTGTAGAAAAGGAACCCTAATACACTGTTGGTAGGAATGTAAATTGGTGCAGTCACTATGGAAAACAGTATGGGGGGTTCCTCAAAAAACTGAAAATGGAACTACCATTTGATCCAGTGATCCCACTCCTGGGTATATGTCCAAAGAAAATGAAAACACTAATTTGAAACTTGGTGTTTCATATGTACCCCAGCATTCACAGCAGCATTATTTATAATAGCTAAGATATGGAAGCAACTTAAGTGTCCATCAACAGATGAGTGGATAAAGAAGATATGAGGTGTGAATATGTGTGGATATATATATATTACTTAGCCCCCCCAAAATGAGATTCTACATTTGCAACAATGTGGATGGAGGGTATTATACTTAGTGAAATAAGTCAGACAGACAAATATTCTATGTTATCACTTATATGTGGAATCTAAAAAACAAGACAAACCAATGGATGTAAAAAAAAAACAACAACAACAAAACACAAAAACAAGAAACAAAAAAAACCGTCACAGTTAGAAAGAACAAACTGGTGGTTTCCAGCAAGAGAGAGGGCAGAAGGGAGGGGTAAGAAGCAGGTGGAGGATTAAGAGATACAAACTACTATCGGTGACATAAATAAGCAAGGATGCACAGCACAAGGAATTATAGCCAATATTTTAAAATAACTTAAATGCAGTATCATCTTTAAAGTATTGGGGTTTTTTTTATGATATTTTGGGCTGTAAGTAACTGAAAACTTCCGTACTGAAATGGCTTAAATAATGTGGCAATTTTTAGCCAACAAATCAGGAAATTGGGAACTAGGGCATCTCTTTGCTTTGTTATCCTTTAAAAGTTTTATTTTAAATTTATTTATTTTCGGCTGTGCTAGGTCCTCATTGCTGCATGCAGTCTTTCTCTAGTTGCGATAAGCAGGGGCTACTCTCTAGTTGTACTACAATAGCTTCTCATTGCAGTGGCTTCTCTTGTTGAGAAGCATGGGCTCTAGGCTCATGGGCTTCAGTAATTGCAGTATGTGGGTTCAGTAGCTCTTGTGACAGCTCTATGGCTTCAGCAAGGATTCTCGTTCACAAGTTTCAGTCCTCAGGCTATGTTTGGGACATTTCTGCCGCTGCTGCTGCTGCTAAGGCGCTTCAGTCGTATCCGACTCTGTGACCCCATAGACGGCAGCCTACCAGGCTCCCCCGTCCCTGGGATTCTCCAGGCAAGAACACTGGAGTCGGTTGCCATTTCTGAGCCCCATGTAAATTCTACTACCAACATAGTTCCCTTTGTGAGAGTACACAGTAGAGAGAAATATTACTTTTCATTAAACTTACAATAAAGTTAATCTCAAATTTTATGGAAATTAATTTTTGAATCCCATAAACTGCAGTCTTGTTTTGCTCTCTATGAATATCTTTTTCTAAGTGCTGCTTTCCAACTAACACCAAAATTTCTGAACTTAGGAAAAAAAATCATACAGGAGAGGATCAGTTGCCATTCTTATTGTTGAATTGTTGTTCTTTACTCTCTGGTTCATGGCACTGTGGGACATATACATTTTTGGAAGTTGCATTTATTTTAGCTTAAAAATATCATCCAGATATATTCAGTATTTTTATCTAACTTCCTAAAGAAGCAGTGAATTAAAATTCAGGTATAGTTTTAGTAAAGGTCTCAAAGCTACTACATGAAAAATATAGCGAAAGTGCAAAAGAGATAATAAAAATGACTGTCCAATTTAAATTGGCTTGTTTCTTTGGACTGTCAAGGAAACTCCTGACATATATGTAGCTTCTGACTGAGACTAATGACAGAGTAGAAAATCTACAGAGACTAGAAGTTAATATATTCTTAAAAGTATTTAAAACTTTCTTCAGGAGCAAGTTAAACACACGTTAAAATGTATAAGTCAAATATTTGTGAAGTCTTAACAAATACATAGAGAAGGAAATGGCAACCCACTCCAGTATTCTTGCCTGGAAAATCCCATGGATGGAGGAGCCTGGTGGGCTACAGTCCATGGGGTCAGGAAGAGTCAGACACCACTGAGCAACTTCACTTTCACTTTTTACTTTTCATGCATTGGAGAAGGAAATGGGAACCCATTCAAGTGTTCTTGCCTGGAGAATCCCAGGGCCAGGGGAGCCGGGTGGGCTGCCGTCTATGGGGTTGCACAGAGTCGGACACAACTGAAGGGACTTAGCAGCAGCAGCAGCAACGAATACATATGCAGTTCTGTGGAGCTAAAAGAATGAAACTGATTTTTCTTATCCAGTAAGTAGAAGAGGTAGAAATGTTTATGTTGTTTTCATAATTTAATGCAAGATTTAGAAATAAAAATTTTATTTTTATTTGTATACTGAAAACTTTCTGATATAAGTCCAAATTTGCATCATTGTGATTTTTAAAAGAAACAAAGGAAGCAAAAAAAAAAAAAAACAAAAAAACAGAGGGACAACAGGAAGTATAGAGAGCCCACAAATAACATAACTCAGCTTTAAATCATCTAAAATTTCACAAAGGAAAGATAATCTGTTGAAAGTTGTTTTTTTTTTTTTTTTTAAGCTGGTATATGTCAGGAGAATGGATACCAATGAGTAGTGCTAATAGATTCTTAGGGCTTTGAGTGCACACATATTTAAGACAACATCTTATTGTCAATTGGATTCATGTGACCAACCTGCTCTTTCCCAAAATATACTTTAAGCCAATAGCAACATTAATAACAAACTGATAAGTACTAATCATCTGCCAAATACTGTTCTTATTTTATGTGTTTTAAAATCACAAACGTGGAAATATGTGTATATTATATTAGCCACATGTGGATATTTAATATGAAATTTAAAGTAGACAAAATTAAATGCAAATGTGTGTCTTTTGTTGTACTAGCCATGTTCCAAGTGCTCAATAGCCACATGTGGCTTGTGACAATTGTTTTGGTCAACACAGAGTACATTTCCATCATCCCATGAAGTTCTCTCCAACAGCAGTGGCTTAGAACAGCTTTGAAATATTTCCCTGCAAATAGCACAGCAGTAATCTCTATAAATCTACTAAGCACTGAAAATATTTACTGGTATATGTATTTTAACTAAAAGCAGCCAAATTTTAGCATAATGATAAGTTTTAAATAAGACAAAGCATGTTTAGCTGTAAGCAAACTACCAAATATGTGTGATAAAGTAGCATATTTTAACAGTGCTTTCTTGGCATATAACATATTATACTCATATCATCTTTGCCTATTTTTTCTGCATTTAGATGGCATTTTGAAAAAACCGTGTAAGAATTTGCTTTTCCCTTTTCATCTTCTTGACTGTCAGTCATTTTTCACATTTGTCACACCGAGAACTGAAGATTCATGAATCCTTTAAATAAAAACTGCCTTGTATTTTTCATTTAAGGGCATGTACTTTAGGTAAACCAACTACGATATTCATGGCAATGTCTTCTGCAACAAGCAGTCTTAAACTTTATTCTTAAAAATAAACACCAGAGAAAATCCATAAAAGGACTTTGAGTTTGTTTTCCAAAAAGCCTTTTAAAAAATAAGATTTCAAGTATATATTTCACTGTGAACAATGAAAGCTTTGTGAGTCTTTTCTCTGGCTGCAGTGGGTTTTAGTTGTGGCTCGAGAGATCTTTTACATGTGGTATGCAGACTCTTGGTTGTATCACGTGGCTTCTGTTTCTCTGACTAGGGATTGAACTCGGGCCCCCTGCATTGGGAGCCACTGGACTACCAGGGAAGTCTTGCTTTGTGAGTCTTAATGTTATTCTGCTTTTTTTTTGTATCAACCTTCAAAATCCTTGGAGTTTCATTGCTGATGTGTCTAGAAAACCAACACAAGGGTTCAATCTCTAAAATAAGTAATCATTAAATTCAAGAACTTGCTCTTTAATTAGAAGTAAAAAAGCACCACTTTCTACAAGCACCCACTTTGTGAAATTTCAGTGAAACTAGTTATATGCCATATCTTGAATTAAAGAACTCTATATACTATGAATCAGTTAAGTATGCAAATAAATAAAAGCATAAATGAATGATTATGATACTTAAGGATCTACTCAAAAATTCACAGATACATGTCATTAAACATTCTGAGAGAGTAAAGAACACATTTTCTTGTCTAGAATGTGGAAGCAATAATAGAGAGGTTTTTATTTTTCTAAATTTAAAAACATTTATTTCTATAGGCCTGGTTTTAGCCACTTTCAAGACAGCTTCCTTAGAGTTTTATAATATTTGCCTAAAGCTGTGTTACTAAGAAATCAGCTGAGGAAATTAGCATTATCTCTGCATTCAATATATAATTTGGAGCCAATGAAAAAATGCCAGCATAATAAAAGATCAAGAATAGGAAACTTTGTTTCTCTCTCTAGCTTTTTTTTTTCTTCTCTGTTTACTAGTGGTCCCAGTGGGAAAATAAGAGGTTGGTGGTGGTTAGTTGCTAAAGTATATCCTACTCTTTGCAACCCCATGTACTGCAGCACACCAGACTTTCCTGTTCTTCACTATCTCCTGGAGCTTGCTCAAACTCATGTCAGTGATGCTATCTAATCATCTCATCCACTGCCATCCCTTTTCCTTTTGACTTCATCTTTCCCAGCATCAGGGTCTGTTTCAGTGAGTCAGCTCTTTGCATCAGGTAGTACTGGAGCTTCAGTTTCAGCATCAGTGATTTCAATGAGTAATCAGAGTTGATTTCCTTTAAGAGTGACTGCTTTGATCTTGCAGTCCAAGGGACTCTCAAGAGTCTTTTCTAGCACCACAATTGGAAAGCATCAATTCTTCAGTGCTCAGCCTTCTTTATGGTTCATCTCTCACATCTGTACATGACTACTGAAGAAACTATAGTTTTGACTATACAGACATTTGTTGGCAAGTGATGTCTCTGCTTTTGAATATGCTGTCTAGGTTTGTTATAGCTTTCCTTCCAAGGAGCAAGCATCTTTTAATTTCATGGCTGCAGTCACCGTCCACAGTGATTGTGGAGCCCAAGAAAAGAAAATCTATCACTATTTCCACTTTTCCCCCTTCTATTTGCCATGAAGTGTTGGAACTGGATGCCATAATCTTAGTTTTTTGAATGTTGAGTTTTATGTCAGCTTTTTCACTCTCCTCTTTAATGCTCATCAAGAACCTCTTTAGTTCCTATTCACTTTCTGCCATTAGAGTGGTATTATCTGCATATCTGAGATTATTGGTATTTCTCCAGGCAATCTTGATTCCAGCTTGTGCTTCATCCAGCCCTGCATTTCGTATGATGTACTCTGTATATAAGTTAAATAAGCAGGGCGACAATATACAGCTTCGTCATACTCCTTTCCCAATTTCAAAACAGTACGTTGTTCCATGTCCGGTTCTAACTGTCTGGTTCTAACCTGCATACAAGTTACTCAGGAGAGAGGTAAGGAGATCTGGTATCCTCATCTCTTTAAGAATTTTCCACAGTTTGCTGTGATCCACACAGTCAAAGGGTTTAGCATAGTCAAGAAAGATGTTTTTCTGAAATTCCCTTGCTTTCTCTAGGATCCAATGAATGTTGGCAATTTGATCTCTAGTTCCTCTGCCTTTTCCAAACCCAGCTTGTACATCTGGAAATTCTTGGTTCATGTACTTCTGAAGTCTAGCTTGAAGAATTTTGAGCATTATGTTGCTAGCATGTGAAATGAGTGCAGTTGTGTGGTAGTCTGAACATTCTTTGGCATTGCCCTTCTTTGGGTTTGGAATGAAAACTGACCTTTTCCAGTACTATGGCCACTGATGAGTTTTCCAAATTTGCTGGCATATTGAGTGCAGCATTTTCACAGCATTGTCTTTTAGGATTTGAAATAGCTAAGCTGGAATTCCATCACCTCCACTAGCTTTGTTCACAGTAATGCTTTCTAAAGCCCACTTGACTTCACCTTCCAGTTTTTTAAATAACTGTTTACTAGTGATCCTAAAGAGAAAATAAGACATGAAAAAGAAAAATATATATACATAAAAGTATTGGAAGAGGAAATAATTGTCATTATAAATAGTATAACAAGTTTGTTAGATATAAGAATAATATATAAGGCTAACTAAATATATGTCTTGAACAAACAAAATTTTTAAATGAAACTAGTATGATAAATTTAAAATAGATATTCTAGAACAATAAATCTTACCAACTCTCAGGCAGGCCAATTAATTTCTCCCTGATGGGAATCTGCCTATTAAGCAGACATATGAAAATGTAAGATAGTTGGACTGAAGGCAATAGAAGCTGAGGCACCTTTTGGAAATGCCTACAAAAATGGTGCCCTTACTTCAATATTCAAAGCAATGCTGCTTCAAATCCTTCACATGTTCTGATTGTTCTTTTGTTCAGTTTTGAGAGGTCCCTAGTATCCTTCCAATATATCCCTTTGTCTTGCTTAAGTTGGTCAGGCTGTTTCTATTGCAAACAACCAAAGAAAACCAACTGAAGCATAAATTGGAACTTGCCTTAGTCAGCTTGAGCAGCTGTAACAAAAATGCCTTAGACTGAGTTGCTTAAACAAAAGAAAAGTTATTTCTTATTTATTTCTAGAGGCTGGAGGCCTAAGATCTATGTGCCGGCAAAGTAGGTTTCATTCTGAGGCCTCTTCTCTTGGATACTGGGCAGCTACCTTTTCTGTGTGATCTCATAACTGCTTCCTTGTGTTAGGGAAGAGAAGAGTGAAAGTAACCTCTCCTTTTCAAGGCCCCACGCCTCATGACTTCATCTTAACCTAATTACTTTGCCAAAGTCTTATCTCCAAACACCATTACATTATAGTTAGTGCTTTGCCATGTGAATTTTGGAGAATACAAACTTTCAGTCCATAACAGTGCTGTTGTTACATGGGATCTGCAAGGGTTTTTTGTTACATTTTTCATAGATCATAAGTGTGGGAAATACATTAAAAATTGGCTAAGAATATAATAGAATAAGAATGTAAAGTTCAGATCCTGATTTAGACAGTGACGTATGATTACAGACCAAGAATGGATTAGAAAATCTATCCTTTCTGCTTTCTAGTAATTCCTTCATTCTTGTTTACAGATGCATTCTGTATACTGTCCATTATTCGGGGTTGAAAATATCAATAAAAGTTAAGTTTTTAACAAATATCATTAAAGTCATATAAAATATTATTTTATAGGTTTTCAGAAAGCATTCTGTACTATGAGAACAGACTGTAAGAGCAGCTTGGATAACTTTTAGAAACTTTAGTTTTAGCAACTTTTAAAAATGAAACTCACAGACGGTTAATTAACACTGAATGAAGTTATTGAAATTCCTTAAAATAAAGAATCACAAAAAAATATATATTTGCCAAATTTTGCATAGATTTAATTTAGAAGAACACAAGTCCTCGTTACCAAATTGTTTGTTCCCAGTGAACACAATTTCACTTAACTCTGACTTCCATAATAAACATTTCATGGTGAAGATTTGGAAATATATTATTCCTTAAAAATAATTTTATATGGCCTCACTTTTGTTTCAGATGTAAACATTTTAAGTACTAAATTGTATTAAATTTGGAAATACAATAAATAAAATAAATGTCTTAATATTATTCATGATTACAATTTTCAAGAAGTAGAAGTTACTTAGTACCAAATTAAAACAGACTTATGATAGAACTAGACATTATAATGGCATTAATATCAAGAATGATAATTTATATCAGTGTGCCACAAATTAGTATAATTATTTCCCAGCTGTAATAAGGAAGAAAGGTATCCATTTAAGTGACATGAATTCTGTTCAGGTAGGTAAGTAACATACTCATGCTCACGTATAACTTTATCCTCATGTCAGACAATATGCAATTGAATACAAAACTTTGCAATGATGGGATGAAGAAAGCTTTGATGCAAGTTAGGCTCTTAAGAACAATGTAGAGATAGAGATATATGGATGTAGAATACAGATGGGTGTATATAGATGTGTGTGTGTGTGTGTGTGTGTGTGTGTGTGTGTGTGTGTGTAGAGAGAGAGAGAGAGAGAAAGAGACAGTGAGAGATCATATCACTCTGGTTCATGTTAAATCATAAGATGGAGACCCTAATCCTTTCTTCTGCTAACCTCGCTCGTCTATCCAAATCTAAGACAGCTTTAGCATGGCCATCATGTAAAGAATTTCTCTCTCCCCACCCCCACCCAACTGAGCCAAGACAGGGGGTGCTTCTAGCGGTTAAATTCTTAGTGACCTCCTCTCTGTCTGCACAGTTCTTGGGTTCAAACTCTGTCTGAACAGTTCTGTTCCTCAAGAAAACCCACTGTGACAAACTAGAGGCAGATTTTTCCCTTCCATGTGAAAAATAGAAGGAACTTATAGAGAAACTATAAATTTAAAACCGGTTGATTTACATTCTTAATAATGTGCCTATTAAAAAATTTATGGGTCTTTGTATTACCTATAAGACTACAATAATCCCCCTATTTTTTAAAATAAATTTCTACATCTTTCTACAAAATGAATCTCCTGGAAAATTTTTATTAGAAAAAGACCTTGGAATTTCACTTTTTGAAGGTCATTTGATGAAGTAAATCATAACAAGATATATTATAAGGTTAAATATAATAAAATATTTAACATTTTTCAATTAAAATTATGTTAGCAGGAGAAAATGGTACAAAGTATCTGGTGCCTTAAAATATAAAGCCAAGATAATTATGCCTGTGCCAAGTAGGATTTTCATGACCTAGAGATTTCTGAAAATGAATTTCAAGATTCTCAAGAGCACTAGACATTTTGCTCTTCATGGGTACCTATTTGGCAGATACCCATTTGCATTTCTTTACACTTAAGGTGCTTGCCAGATATAAATATGAAAACAGATAATTTCTAATTCAAAAGAGTGCCAGTTCCATGCTTGGTATTATACATCCCAATAGCTGATCATTTAGTATTGCCACAGCCAAACTGAATTACTCATTTGATGTGCCTTACATTAACTGCAGCACCACCTACCATACTGAAAACGCACGTCCAAAAGAGAGAGGATGTCTTTCCCAGGAAAGCCTGCCTCAGAATGATTATTTCTATCTGATGTTACAGAAAAAGCTTCCTCAATAGGCACATATCAATTCCGCACAATTCAGCTCGTCCTTCTATGACTGATGCATAATAGATACTATTGTAGCTGTTCCAAACACTCTTGTTCCTCTTCGTCACTCTCTATCATACCATGACTAGAAAGACAATGAGCATGTTGCTGCTTCTGAAAAGCTTTCATCTACTGCAGCATCTAGAGGCAGATCTGAAAAGAAAGAAAGGGGGATGGGAGGAGATGTCAGAAAACCAGCCCAGTGGCTGCTCATTCGCATGCAGTGCATAAACCATTACCAAGCCAAAGATTAGAATGAACGTAGTTCAGTTAATGCAAGAAAACGGCCAGTGCTTGATGTGTTTCTATCAATCATATTACAGCATGAATGTAATTTGGAAGTTGAAAAAATAAGGCTTATATTAGGATTAAAAACTCAACTGTTTTTGGTTTTGTTTTATTATTCTATTTTACCAATGGTTTTGGATCCAAAATATCAGAGTAAATGAAAACAAAGTAAAACATATTAGGAACAAATAAACAGTGTTATTTCTTACCATTAAAAGTTCCAAATTTAAAATTCCTCTTCATTACCTTGGGCTCTTCACTCTGTCTGGTTTATTTTGAAACATGATACCCTGGAAGGTGATTTTATTATGAAAGTTTATTATCTTTCTTACCATTGTTAAGGAATAGAAAGTGAAAGATTTCATCTTATTGCTTGTTGCTTAGAAAAAATACTTTTAAACTTTTACTACTATGTTTCATGGTGCTGAGAGCATATATAGAACAAAATATTGTCCACCTTGTCCTTGTCTTTACTAGATTAATCCCAGTTATTTTATATATTAATTTTTAGAGAGAAAACAGATGAAGTTTAGTGACCTTAGGATTAAACATTTATATTAAAATATATTCTTTAAACTTAGAACAAATGTTTTATAAGAAGAGAGCATCAGTCTTCATTAATTAAGATTTTTTTAAAATATGGGGCACTGTTTATTCCAGAGATTATATAATTTTTGTATTATATTTATGAGAATTTAAATGATTATATTATTTTCAAGTGATTGCTATGTAGAGCTTAGAATACACGTCAACCTTGAAATAAAATTATCATCTTTGTTCCTCTCTGTGTAATGTATCTTTTGTTTATTTTTTCTGTTTGCTTCCAGATTTTTTTCTTTATCATTGAGTTTTAGCTGTTTGACTCTAATATGTGTGGGTGTGCTTGGGGGAATTTATTCTTTTAGAGGTTCTTTGAGATTCATAGCTTTGTGTCTTTTTTTTCCCATAAGTTTTAGAAAATTTTATGGCCATTATCTCTTCATCTTCTTATTCTATCTCATTTTTTCTCTCTTCTTCTAAGACTAAAGTTTCATATATGTTAGATCATTTGATAATATCCTGAAGTTTATGCATGCTCTATTCTGTTTGGGGTTTTTACCACAGTTTTTATCTCTGAGTTTCTCTTTGGATAATTTCTATTGTGTGTGTTAGTTTCTCAGTCATGTCTGACTCTTTGCAACTACACGAACTGTAGCATGTACTCTGTCCATGGAATTTCTCAGGCAAGACTACTGGAGTGGATTGCCATTTCCTTCTCCAGGGGATCTTCCTGACCCAGGGATTGAACCTGGGTCTCCTGCATTGCAGGTAAAGCCATTAGAGAAGCCAATTTCTATTGTTGTCCCTGCAAATTTATTTTCTCAGTTGTGCTTGGTCTGCTGATGATCCCATTGAAGGAATTCTCCATGTCTGTCATTGTATGTTTTATTTTTAGTATTCTCATTTGATTAAATACTTTCTTTCAGCCTGCTGAATCTTTCATTTGTTCATATATTGTCAACATTTTCTGCAAGATTCTTATTATCATTATTTTAAATTCTATTTTCAGATTATTTTAACATCTTGGTCATTTTGAAACTGGATTTTCTGATTACCTCAATTATGGATTAGCTCTTTTTGCTTTTTGTCTGATAATTTTGTATAGAATGCTGGATATCACATGTAGACTAGCAGAGACTAAAGTAAAAATTATTTATGCCTGAAAATGAGCATGCCTCTTCTTTTGCCATGCTTCTGTTGTGTTGGGTTTTTATTCTAATCAGGACTTCAGCTTGTTTTCTGCTCTCCTAACCTTTATTCCCCCCTGCCCCCCCCCCACCCCTCCCAGCAGACTTTAAAGGCATATAGCAGTTAGTTATCATTACCTCATGCTTACAATGGGCATGAAGGTGCCAAAAACTCTTTCTCAGTATTCTTGTTCCATTCTCAAGGTCAACAATATTGGCATGATTTGCTAGTATTTCCTGCCATTTTAGTGGTTGCCTTTTCACTTTCCAGTTGGCATCATTAGAAGCACATTTTTTTTTTAATTTTGATAAAATTCAATTCCTTTATTTTTTGTCTTGTTCCTGCTTTTGGAGCAGTCAATATCTGATAATCTATTGCCAAATCTAAAGTCATGATGGTTTATCTCTGTGTTTTCTTCCAAGACTTTTATAGCTTTAGTTTTTGTATTTCAATTAATCCACTTTGTGTAAATTATCATATAGGGTATGAGGAAGGGGACCAAATCCCATTTGCAAATGGATATTCAGTTGTCCTAGCCATTTTTATTGACAACTTGATTGTTTTCCCATTGAACAGTGTTGACACCCTTGTTGAAAAGCAGTTGACCATATATGGGTTTATAAACCTATAAACCATATGTTTGTACCTGAATTCTGAACTCTGAATTTTATTCCATTGATCTGTCTATCCTTGGACCAATACCACACTGTGTCACTTACTCAAATTTTGCCATAACTTCTGAAATAGGAAAGTATGCATCTTCTATTTTTGGTATTTTCAAAATTATTTTGGCTAAAGCTGGTTGTCCAGAAATTCCATATGAATTTTGGAGTTAGTTTGTTAAATTCTATAAGGAAGTTAGCTGCAATTTTTATGGTGATTGTATTGCATCTATAGATAAGTTTGGGGAGTTTTGCCATATAAAAATATTATGATCCATGAATAAGGAATTTTTCCAATTATTACATTTTCTTTGTTTTACCATTGCTTTGTAGTTTTCAGAGTATAAGATTTATACTTCTTTTATTAAATTAATTCCTAAGTAGTTTAGTCTTTCTGACACTATCATAAAAGGATTTTTAAATTTTCATTTTGAATTGTTCACTGCATTATAAATAAAATTGATGTTTGTATATTGATCATGTATTCTGCAAACAGAGGACAGGGAAGCCTGGCATGCTGCAGCCCATGGGGTCACAAAGAGTCAGACATGACTTAGTGACTGAACAACAACTTGTCTATTAGTTCTGATTGTTTCTTTTAGTTCATTTATTTATTTTATTATTTATTAAGTCTAATTCTTTTTAGTGAATTATTTAGGATTTTCTATAGATAAAGTTATGTCATCTTCAAATAGAAATAGTTTTACTTCTCCAATCTGGATGGCTTTTATTTCTTTTGCCTGCCTAATTGTCCTTACTAAAACCTCCAGTACAATGTTGAATAGAAATAGTGAGGAAGGGCATCTTTTTGTTTATCTGTTCTTAGAGGTGTCCTGATTTTTAATTAGTAACTATGATATTAGCTATGCTTTTTGTGGCCTTTGTCAAGTTGAGCATGATCCCTTCTATTCCTAACTTGTTGAATCCCTTTTTTATGAAAAGTTATTAGGTCTGTCAAATGCAGTTTCTGCATCTAATGGGATGACTATGTAACTTTCATTTTTTATTACATTGATATAATGTACTGTTTTCAAAATGATGAATCTGCCCTGCATTCCTGGGATAAATTCCATTTGGTCATAGTGTATACTTTTTTATGTTGCTAGATTTGGTTTGCTAGCAGTGTTCTTGCCTGAAGAATCCCAGGGACGGGGAAGCCTGGTGGGCTGCGGTCTATGGGGTCACACAGAGTCGGACACAACTGAAGCAACTTAGCAGCAGCAGCAGCAGCAACAGCAGTAGTTTGTTGAAGGTTTTTGAACCTATGTTCATAAGAGATATTGGTCTGTATTTTTCTTTTCTTATAATGATATTGTCTGACTTTGTTGTCAGGGTAATACTGGCCTCACAGAAGGAGTTGGAAAGTGTTCTTTCCTCTTCTAGTTTTCAGAATTTGTGATTGGTTGTTTTCCTTTTCTTTAAGTGTTTGTTAGCATTTAGTGGTAAAGTCATCTGGGTCTGGACTTTTTTTTGTGTAGATTTTTAAAGAAACTATTTCCTCAGTCTCTTTATATTATAGGTCCAGTCAGGTTGCCTTTTATTTTTTGGAGTCAACATCAGTAGTTCATATACTTTTAGAAATTTTTTCATTTCATCTCATTTATCTAATTTTAAGTTCTCTAATGATTTTTTTCACTACATTTTTTTTAGTTGGTTGTTTTTCTGACAGTTGCTTGGGGTTTACCATCTATATCTAAATATTATTCCTATACAGCTCTGTTCTCTTTTCTTTTTATTGAAGTATTATTTTTATACTCATTGTGTCTGTTAATATTACAGACCCCAAAATACATTGCTACAATTATTATTCTACAATCTAGTCCTTTTCTTAACCCAAAATACCTTTACTTCCACTCACCTCCTTTATGCTGTTATTGGCACATTTCTTTATAAGTCCAAGAGTAGATTTTGTATATATTTTATATAACTGCTTTTAAAATCATTTAAAATAAGGAAATAAAAAATATGTACATCTATTTTCTTTTTTACAACTACATAATTATGTCTTCTGGTACTCTTTTTTTCCTCATGTATTCAAATTACCATCTGAAGTCACCAGCTTTTCACTTGAAAAAGTAATTAGGGTTTCTTTCTGGAAAAACTTAGAAATAGATTTGTCAGAAATAGATTCTCTCAATTTCTTTGGTAAAGTCTTTATTTGGACTTCATTTCTGAAAGATAGTTTTTCTGGATAAAAGATTCTTAGCTGACAGTTTTTTTCTTTCAGTACTTTGACTGTTATACCAAACAATGCATTTTGTTGTCCCTTGTTTCTACCATACCATACCGGAGTCGGTTTTTAATCTTTTTGAGGGTCCTTTTAATATAATGAACAGTTTTTCTCTTGCTACTTCCAAGACTGTCTCATTGTCTTCAACTTTCATCATTTTTACTATTACATGTCTATTTCTGGCTCTCTTTGAGAGAGAGAGTCTTAGAGTCACTGACCTTCCTAAATGTGTATAATGTTTTTCAGGAAATATGGAGAGATGGTTGGATAGCATCACTGACTTGATGGACATGAGTTTGAGTAAGTTCTGGGAATTAGTGATGGACAGGGAAGCCTGGTGTGCTGCAGTCCATGGGGTGGCAATGAGTTGGACATGACTGAGCAACTGATCTGAACTGAACTCTACATATAAGTTAAATAAGCAGGGTGACAAAATAAAGCCTTGATGTACTCCTTTCTCAATTTAGAACTAAGTAGACATTGATATAATTAAGTAAATTAGGAATGCAAGATAAAGAACCTGATCTGGGAAGGACAATAATGAGTTTAGATTTAAACATATTAAATTCAAATAACCTAGATATCCCAGTAAAGAATTTAATAAACAGTAGGTAATATGGGTTTCTAGCTCCAGGACACTGAAAATGAAAAGAGATAATCCACGTGCTATGTTTTTAATGAGTTATTTAGATTTCATTTTTTAAATGCAGATAATACTAGTTGGAAGTTCCCTGGTAGCTCAGACAGTAAAACGTCTGCCTACAATGTGGGAGACCTGGGTTTGATCCCTGGGTCAGGAAGATCCTCTGGAAAAGGAGATGACAACCCACTCCAATACTCTTGCCTGGAAAATCCTATGGATGGAGGAGCCTGGTGGGCTACAGTCCATGGGGTCACAGAGTCGGACATGACTGAGCCACTTCACTTTCACTTTATTTTCCCTGGTGGCTCAGAGGTTAAAGTTTCTGCTTCCAATGAAGGAGACCCGGGTTCGATCCCTGGGTCAGGAAGATTCCCTGGAGAATGAAATGGTAACCCACTCCAGTATTCTTGCCTGGAAAATCCCATGGTTGGAGAAGCCTGGTAGGCTACAGTCCATGGGGTCGCAAAGAGGTGGACACAACTGAGAGGCTTCACTTACTCACTTACTCAATACTAGTTACCTCATAAAGTCTTTAGTAAGCAATTAAATAAGATATACACAGTGCCTCAATAAATGACAGTTCTGTTGCTATTCATTTTTTAAGTTATTTGGATCAACAGAAACAAATCATCCACTGGAGTTAATTGAAAATCTAGAATTTAAAACTTGTGTAATTTTGCACTTTAAAAGTGCCTTCCCATGTAGCATCAAACTTGTAAATTCATTCTTTGAAGTAGGTAATATCATCTTAATTTTATAAGGCTTATGATTTAACCTATCTAAGATCAGCCACAAAGTATAGTTATGAAACTGATCTTGCATGCTTGGCTTCTGACTATTGGCCTAAATCTCTGCCATATCAGATCAGTCACTCAGTGGCTCAACATTCATTCTCTTATTCTGAGTCTTCCCCTGGACTCAATAAAATAGCTCCATGAAATACTTGTTGGAAGGCAGCTCTGATAAACAAGCTTTTTGATCTTGAAAGCACATCAGTAGTTTATCAACACTATTAAAAAAAAGAAAATCTAAAAGGGAGGCAAAGGTTCATAATCTATAACTGAATTAAGCTGTCAAGTGTACAGTTCAATTAAATATTTTGGAGATACAGGTGATGTTGATTTTTTTTCAGGCTCTGTGTTGAAATTCTGATACTATCTGGAGTTAAACCAATCACAATTTTAAGTTACTGTTATTTCTAAAAATTCAGCCACACAAATTAAATGCTATCTTGAATAACAGTTACTTTTACAGAAAAACACACATCTCATTAACTATATGCCATATGATAAAGTTTAAAATGAAGCAATGCTATGATGTTTTGTTTTTACCCTTTTATCCATTATCTCTGTTATATGAAGAAAGTTAAGCATAGAAACAGTATTTTGTTACCAAGTGTATGATACAACACTTCTTGAAAACCTACTCTTCACGTGGCATGATCACTACTATGTAAACAATTTCATCATCTGTAGAATGGAGTTTATTTTTTACATGAATTAATAGTGGCATCTGGCAGTTTTCTGTCTTTCAGGAAACTCAAAGCATTCCCAAAGTGCTACTTCTACTATTATAAGAAAAATTCCTCCTCAGACTAGTTTCCTTTTTCACTCTCATCTTCCATAAGATAATATTCCATGACACAGAATGATGGGGACTTAATTTTGTTCAGGTACATAACAGTTACAGCCCATGGAAAATAACAGCAATAGATCTGAGAGTCATCTAAAAGGTATAATTATGCATTAAATGATCCAGTTTATGCTGGACTTCTGCAGTGTATCATTGTAATTAATCAAGAATGGGTAAGTGTAAAAAATATTAAGTATGAGGATAAGCATGCTCTGTTTCTTTTTTTCCCCACCTTCTACTAAAAGATAAAACAAACATCCTGGAAATATCAGTAAATTAAGAGAAGATTTATATAGAAGAGAAGCTTGAGATTTCAGAGTTGTTATAAAAATAGCCTTTAAGATAATTGATTTCAGCTAAAACTTGTATTGATAGCTCCAAAATAGAAAGAGTAAAGAGGGAAAAAATTATGATGGATAGAAGAAACAGAGAAAGAAAATGGAGGCAAAGAGCATTTGGGGGAAATTTCAGGCTAGCTGTCATCCTTTAAGGAAAAGTTAAATGATCAAATATATTCTAACATTTTGTCTACCCAGTCCTAGGAAAAACTATTAGGTATACAAAAAGATCTGGGGAAAATACTCCAATATAAGTCCCAAGATTATGTGCATTTTATAAGCATATGTGCCCTCCCCAAAAGCATAACTGTAATGGTAGCATTTCAGATGCTCTAGCATCTTCACAGAAAAGGAATATAAATCAATCAAGAACAATGGGGCACCTACCACACCCTCACATAGTTCCTGGTAACTGGGAATAAAGATGAGTAATTCCTGGTCCCTGAATCCAGGCACACCAACCAACCAACCATCAAAAACTATAGTAAACTAGTAATAATATGAACAAATTATCATCAGGACATAGAGAAATAAGTGCTTACCTCTTTAGCCTAGAGGAAGCAGAAATGCAGAATAATAAACAGCCTCTCAGAGAAAGTGGCACTTAATGCTGACATTTGACAGACAAGTAGTTGTCTCCAGGTAGGCCTGGGGAAGAGGTTCTCTGTAAATTCTAGATACTCTTTGAAGTGCTTCATGTTATATCAAACACTTTTAAAACGTGCCCATGTGCATGTACACTGTCGTGTCTCTTCGCAAACCCATGGACTGTAGCCTGCCAGGTTCCTCTGTCCATGGGATTCTCTCAGACATGAAAGTGTACTTTATACATAATCATGTTAGTTGGGCTGTATTTGAAGATGATATAAGGCCACATTTTGTAGACAATGAATGAAATGTTTAATTCAATTTTGTGATTATTTTTTCATATATTTAGTATAATTTATTTTTCCCATTGACATTTTCTTAGACTCTTGGAAAACTTGTAGTCTGCAAGCACTGTTTTAATGGAAAATGATGACTAGAGAGAAGGCAGAGAAGTTACAAGATTCAATTCAGTTTAAACAGAGACTTTGGAAAGATGTATTTTGAGTAGGAAAGTCTCCCCGATAGTAAGATCATTGATTAACCTTTTATACATGAACTCATTTCCATACTTGGAGAAGCCATTCTCTCTGCCTTGCAGTCAGATGTCATCAGCAAAGTGCATCAGTAAAGGTTCACTCTAAGAATTTATTTCCGTGCTGACTCTGTGATCCTGGACAAGTCCCATTTCAAAGATTTCTAGAGATGTGAGGCATTGTAGCAGCCACAATAAGCAACCCAGTGCTTTCTGGCCAGCACTTTTCTTCTACTTCAGAAATGGCAAAAATTCTTAAAATATTTTCTTCACTAGAAAAACAGTATGTAATAAGAATTCTTCTTTACAAAAGCATTGAAACAGAGCTTTTCTAAAACAGAAAACACTTGAAAAATATTGATTTTTGTGAATTATCATATGCAAAGTCATGCCTGACTAATCTATGAATGCTCTAGAATATCATTGAGTTGCTTGAACGCTCCCCTCCACTCCCCAGCAGGGTCTCCTTTTATTCATCGGGTGGGTTTTTGAAATTCGATGCCAGGAAAGTAAGCCTGCCCTGTGCAGAGAAGGGCAAGATGCTTGTAGAGCCTTCCCACCCACTGGGTATCCTCATCTCCCTAGGGCCACACCTGCTGGCCCAGAAAGGGCCAAGTGGACCTCAGAATGAGATCTGGGTACCTGCTTTGTCGGAAACTCTTGATCTGTCTTCCTTGTGTATCAGTTCAGTTCAGTCACTTAGTCGTGTACAACTCTTTGCGACCCCATGAACCGCAGCATGCCAGGCCTCCCTGTCCATCACCAACTCCCGGAGTCCACCCAAACCCATGTCCATTGAGTCGGTGATGCCATCCAACCATCTCATCCTCTGTTGTCCCCTTCTCCTTCCCTTAATCTTTCCCAGCATCAGCGGCTTTTCAAATGTGTCAGCTCTTTGCATTAGGTAGCCAAAGTATTGGAGTTTCAGCTTCAACATCAGTCCTACCAATGAACACCCAGGACTGATCTCCTTTAGGATGGACTGGTTGGATCTCCTTGCAGTCTAAGGGACTCTCAAGAGTCTTCTCCAACACTGCAGTTCAAAAGCATCAATTCTTCAGCACTCAGCTTTCTTTATAGTCCAACTCTCACATCCATACATGACTACTGGAAAAACCATAGCTTTGACTAGCCAGACCTTTGTTGACAAAAATAAAAATCTGCTTTTTAATACACTGTCTAGGTTGGTCATAACTGTCCTTCCAAGGAATAAGTGTCTTTTAATTTCATGGCTGCAATCACCATCTGCAGTGATTTTGGAGCCCAGAAAAATAAAGTCAGCCACTGTTTCCACTGTTTCTCATGTATTTCCCATGAAGTGATGGGACCGGATGCCATGATCTTAGTTTTCTGAATGTTGACCTTTAGGCCAACTTTTTCACTCTCCTCTTTTACTTTCATCAAGAAACTCTTTAGTTCTTCTTCACTTTCTGCCATAAGGGTAGTGTCATCTGCATAGCATATCTGAGGTTATTGATATTTCTCCCGGCAATCTTGATTCCAGCTTGTGCTTCCTCCAGCCCAGCGTTTCTCATGATGTTCTCTGCATATAAGTTAAATAAGCAGGGTGACATAATGGTGCTCAAATACATTTGAAATTATCTTCACAAAGTGTCACAGAATAGGTGCTGCACAGTATCTTCTGGCCTAAGAGGTGTTCTGGCCACAAATGAAGGGTTGAGCAGTTTCGGTCCTTCCAAAGGCCTGGGCATCGCCAGCTGCCTCGGGTCCTGCCAGCCTAGCCTTCACACAGCATGTACATCACAACCTCCTTCAGGAGTCCACCCGCTAGCAAGCGAAGCTGAGTGCCTTGAAGCCACGGACATCCGGACTCTTAGGGATACTTTCTGCACTCAGAGCACAGCTGGCTATAGACACAGAAGCAGACCAGCATCAGAGGAGGTAGGTGGTGAAGAGACCTAGAGCGAGGCGTCAGCCCCAGGCCTGGAGGCAGATGTAGAGCCGGAAGTAGCCCTGCACCGCGGCGTCGACCCAGCCAGCTAAGATGGAAACGACCAGGAGGGACGTGAAGGCCTGGAAGCGTGCCTGGACTCTGCAGAGCATCTGCTCCTCTGTATGAGGCCCTGGGGCCTTCAGCCTGTTTCTGAAGAGCTGAACTACTTCTCTGCTATGAAGTCCACATGATTCAGCCCACAGTAGCTGGCGGTGGATGGGGTAAACCACCTTTCCGGACAGCTCTCCTGAACGGAGCCTAGTGGGCCTGTGCAGCCTGTGGAGAGACCACAAGCTCTCCCAATTTGCTCCCTCCTGGCAGGTCCACTGAAGGGCCAGTTGCTTGGCATGTTAAAGGCCTGGATGCTGGCAGAGAGGAGCGAGCCACCCCCTAGAAGCCAACAACAGCACATTCTGGGGTGGCGTGAGGCTCTTGGCCTCTGGGAACTTGGAAAACAGGGCTGCCAGAGCAGTTGCTCTTCCTGGCAGACACAGGGAACCTCGTGTTTTCAAGGCCTGATGCCCATGGTCCCAGGAGCCTGACCCACGCGGCCTAGCCAGTTGCCCACGCAGGGCACTCTTGTCATCTGGGTCCCCTCTGGATGCGACTAGTCCCTAGCAATGTTCTGACTCTTCCTCCTGCGTCCCAACCTGGGTAAGCCTGCATCACAATTCAGTATTGCAATGCTTGAGCTAATGCAGTAGCCTTCATAGTTGAAGCTGTTAGGAATTGGGTTGGTGCTCTTTATAATTCACGTGGGGAAAGATGGCTGATGTTAACCTGGCAGATTGGTAAATATTTAAAAACATAAGCTAAAATTTTTTAAAATGCAGTAAAATATTTCCAGTAAATATTTTATGGAAAAATTCCACAACTGAAGTATGGTGTCTTAATTTACATAGATTTAATCAGCAACTTGTACTAGGTGTTACAGCTCTTATAGCTCTGCTCTAGTAATTCTACAGAGATTGGAGAACATTTTTTTTTTAAATTTTATGTTGTTATTGTTGCTGTTATTAGATATGATTGATTATATAGTTATGTGCTTCAAAAACTAAAAGCATTTAAAATATATGTCTGTTCAGTTCAGTTGCTCAGTCATGTCCGACTCTTTGTGACCCCATGAATCGCAGCACGCCAGTCCTCCCTGTCCATCACCAACTCCCCGAGTTCACTCAGATTCGCATCCATCGAGTCAGTGATGCCATCCAGCCATCTCATCCTCTGTCGTCCCCTTCTTCTCCTGCCCCCAATCCCTCCCAGCATCAAAGTCTTTTCCAATGAGTCATGAGGTAGTCCTCTTCGCATGAGGTAGTGCTCTCCTACCTATGTCCTCCAGCTGTAAAGTCTGCACCCCTGTCCCATCTTTCCAAGCTGTCCCCTACTTCTGCCATACACACATGCTTACCCACTCACCCAAGTAGACACCATTATTAATGTGACATTAAACACTTTGGTTAAATAATTAGAATTTGAACCTTTAGTCACGTCTAGGAGGAAGCTGGTGCACATTTTTGTCAACTGAGAAAAAATAATTGCAGAAGAAAAGTCCCTGAGAGTGAGGGAGGAAACGGATATAGAGAACAAGCAGAAGGACCATGCTTTCATTAGAATCTATTACCTTAACAAATACTCCCCTGAGACAGAACTTGGGAGAATTTGGAGGACTATTTCTGTTAGCCGTGTGTGTGCCCATGGCCATAGTTTTGGTTTTTACAAGGAAGATCCAAAAACTCTGAAAATTGATGGGATTGGTTTATACCTTGTGAAATTTATGATACAAAATTTTCTCACAGGGTGTAATGTCAGAATTCTCTCTCTACCTTTTTGTTTTGTATAGGAGGGAGAAGGAGCACAGAGATATTAATGAGGCTTTTATTCCTTTCTTTCCAGTCAGTGGATATTTGGAAATAGTATGATAAGTTTGGTCACCTCCGTAAGTTAGGAAAAATTAACATGATTATCTTGCATTGACAAGTATGAAAATATATTGGTTTAGTGAGATTAACAGTTACATATCAAGACAGATTCAGTATTAATATCAAGGTAAAAAATATCTTTTGGTTTCTTTGGGATAGTGAAAGTGAAAGTGAAGTCGCTCAGTCATGTCCCACTCTTTGGGACCCCATGGACAGTAGCCTACCAGGCTCTGTGATCCGTGGGATTTTCCAGTCAAGGATACTGGAGTGGGCTGCCATTTCCTTCTCCAGGGGATCTTCGCAACCCAGGGATCAAACCTGGGTCTCCTGCATTGCAGACAGACGCTTTACCATCTGAGCCACTAGGGAAGCTGCAGCACTTTTTAGTTATTAGAAAGACCTATTTAAACTTTTATTGATGGAATTATTCAAAACCAGTGGTTTTGTTGTTGTTGAAGTATAGTTGATTTACAATGTTGTGTTTCTGATATGCAGCAAAGTGATTAATATACATGTATATAAATTCTTTTTCATATTCTTCTCCATTATGGTTTATTATGAGATATTGAACATAGTTCCCTGTGGTATATAGTGGGACCTTGTTGTTTATTTTATATAGTAGTTTGTATTTGCTAATCTCAAACTCCTAATTTACCCCTTCCCCACCCCCTTTACCCTTTGGTAAATTTGTTTTCTGCCTGAGTCTGTTTATCTTTAGAGAATAAGTTCATTTGTGTCATTTTAGATTCTACGTGTAAGTGGTATCATAGGTCTTTCTGACTAATTTAGGATGGTAATCTCTAGGTCCAGCCATGTTGCTGCAAATGGCACAATTTCATTCATTTTTATGGCTGAGTACTATTCCAGTGTATACATATACCATATCTATTCATCTGTTGATGGACATTTAGGTTTCCATATCTTGGCTATTGTGACTAATGCTGCTGTGAACTTGTGGTGCATGTGTCTTTTTGAATTCTTTTTTTTTTTAATTTTTCCTTGATACATGCCCAGGATTTGGATTGCAGGTTCATATGGTAGCTCTAATTTTAGTTTTTGAAGGACGCTCCATACTATTTTCTGTAGTGGGTGCACCAAGTTACATTCCTGCCAAAGAGAGGGTTCCCTTTTCTCCACAACCTCTCCAGCATTTCAAATCAGTGTTTCCTTATTTATTACTATTTATTGAGATGTATAATGACATGAAACAGATGGCTATAGAGAAATAATTAACTTTCATCAAATTCTGGCATATGTGATTGAGAAGCTATCCCTTGAAATTTGAGAAGGCAGCAACTTTATGAAATATCACATTAAAGTTTGCATCATAAAAGTGGAAATATATTCAAAGATAAACATTCTTTTGTAGCCATTATGTCCCACAAGTGAAAAACATGTGTGTGTTAGAATATAAATATCCAAGATCCATTATATTAATATATAAGATCACATCACTCCTGCAGCCCTCCGTAGAGGAAAAGCAAGAGGTCACATTCAGAGCACCAGATTTTGTTATGTACACCTTATTTTATTTTACTTATTGAAGTATAGTTGATTTTCAGTGTTAATTACTGCTGTATAGCAAGCTGAGTTATACATGTGTATATATTCTTTTCCATTATGGTTTATCATAGGATACTGAATCTAGTTCCCTGTGCTATAACAAGTAGGACCTTGTTGTTTATTTATTCTGTTTATACAGGTTTACTCCGCTAATCCCGCACTATGAATCCATCCCTCTTCCACCCCCTCTCCCTTGGCAGTCACCAGTTGTTCTCTGTGTCCTTGATTCTTTTTCTGTTTCATAGATAAGTTCATCTGTGTCCTGTTTTTAAATTCCACATGTAAATGGTACCATGGTATTTGTCTTTCTCTGACTTCACTTAGTATGATAATCTCTAGTTGCATCCATGTTGCTGCAAATGGCATTTCATTCTTTTTATAGCTAAGGAGTATTCCATTGCCTCTATGGGCCACATCTTCCTTATCCATGCATCTGTTGATGGACATTTAGGTTCCTTCCATGTCTTGGCTGTTTGTAACCAGTGCTGCTATGAACATAGGGTTGCATGTATCTTTCTGGACTGTAGTTTTCTCTGATGTGTGCCCAGGAGTGGAATTCCTGCATCATGTGGTAATTCTATTTTTAGTTTTCTGAGGAACCGCCATAATGTTTTCCGTAGGGGCTGCATCAACTTACATTCCCACCAGCAGTGAAGGAGGTTTCCCTTGGCTCCACACCCTCTCCAGCATTTCACACCAGTGTTTCCCATTCCAGCCGGAATGCATTTATTTGTATCTGCCCTAGCACCTATCACAGAGCCTGGCACATACTCGGTGCCAAATGAACATTTGTTGATTGGCAGACTAATGATACTTTACAGAATTATTAGTTATTTTTCATTTGATATTTAGTATTGTCTAGTACCTTAAGATGGTTTATTAAAATAAAGCTAGCTAGGCACCATTTCATATTTGGTCCCTCATGTATGAAAATAATCCAAAATGATAAATGTTATGAAAGCTGATTTTTCAGTTTTGTATTCTCTTAAATACATAATGCAATTAGAAAATTACAAAAATAAGCAATTAATGGCATTGCCAGAATGATTCTGTCCCATAAAACACTGCATGTTTCTTAGTTTGAGATTTTTCATGCAGAAGTGGAGAATGGATGAATCATACACTGAATCAAACTTACTTTGTGCTAACTCTCATTACAATTTCCTTTTCATGTTATCACATCCAGTCTTTATCACCTAAAATCACACTGCCACTTTACATGTTCAAATTCCTTGTCCTGCTTTTATGGCCATCCAGTGTCTGCTCTGTCTTGATCCAGCTGAGGCCGTCCCTCCTCCAGGAAGCCTTCCCTGCAACACACAGCCTGCAGTGAATCCTTTCCTCCGAACTCGTCTAGAAGCAATAACATTTATCGTACACTTAACATTCTTTTTGACATTATCAGCTGAAGTTCCTGTGTATACATTTGAGCATTCTGGTTAGGTTGATTTTAAGGGTACGTACAACCACAGAGGTATGTCAGGTCGGTTCCTTTGCTCACCCCACCAGGAGGGATTAAGGACCCAAATTCACAACTTTATTGCATACCTAAACAGTACAGGTCTTTGTGTATCTTTGTGCCCGCATGAATGCTATGCATGGTGCCTCATGTATAATACATTTTGGGCTTGTTGTTATTGTGTTATAAACTTAATATAGGACATCCATCCCACTACAGATTTAAGAATATTTGCCCAGAGATTTGATAGAGAGATGGTTATGTGAATGTACTTTCGTATAGTGAACAGATACTTGCTTTTTTCAAGGCTCTTTGACAAGAGTCTGTTCATACATTTGAAAATTTTATTGCAACCAATTCCTTTGGCTAGACAAGTTCGGTGTTACTACAAACAGAAAAGAGGGGAGGAAACTTTAAAAATTTACAATTTTTTAAAGAAAGATGCATTATTTTTACCTCATGCCTATCCTTTCAACCTCAACTCAGGAGAAAAGCTGGATACACACACGTGCTGTGTGTGCTGTATCACGTCCAGCTCTTTGTGACTCCAGGGACTGTAGCCCACCATGCTCCTTTGTCCATGGAGTTGTCCAGACAAGATTACCGGAGTGGATTTCCATTTCCTTTTCCAGGAGATCTTCCCAACACAGGGATCAAACCCACATCTCCTGCATTTGCAGGCAGATTCTTTACTTCTGAGCCACCAGGGAAGTCTCATTAACTCATTAGCCCCTGTATTAGTCAGGGTTCTCCAGGTATATATCTCCTATTGGTTCATTTCATAGTATATATATTATTAGGAGTTTGATCATGCAATTATGGAGTCTAAGAAGTCCCATGATTTGCCTTCTGCAAGCTAGAAACTCAGGAAAAGTGATGGCGTGATATAGTTTGAGGATGAAGGCCTGAGAGATAGGGGAAGGGGAACTGATGATATAAATCCCATTGCAAGGGCAGGAGAAGATGAAAGGTGATGTTCCAGCTAAATTAATGAGGCAAGAGGAAAGATGAATTCCCCTTTCCTCTGCCTTTTGTTCTACTCGGGCCCTCTGTGGGTTGGATGATGGCCACCCACATTGGGGAGGACCATCTACTTCACTGAGTCTACCATTTCAAATGCTAATCTCATCCAGAAACACCCTCACAGCATACCCAGAAAGAATGTTTAATCTTGGCCCCCCGAGGCAAGTGAAGTTGACACACAAAATTAACCATCGAAGTCCTTAGAGATCTCTGAGGTAGATACATATTAGTCCCTCTTCACAGTTAATGGTTTCATGGTCCAGAGTGGTTGAGCAACTTGCTCAGAGTCATAGCTTGTAAATGGTGGAGGCAGGATTCATACTCAACCTGGCGTTAGAACTTGTCTTCTAAACTATAAGGCTTTAGCTACCTCTCAAGACATGCTCCATTGTAATACTGACAACAACAAATGACAGTATAGATACTCATTGATAAGGCTAGTGCTCTGAATTATTTTTCAGTGAGTCAAATGGTTACACTGAGCTAAATCCTTTCACTGTTCGCTGGTTGCTCTGGAGCAGCACACTCACGGAGGTAGCTAACCCTGGAGCTGGAGGAGTCGTCTGTAGCTCTGGAGCATTTGGGTTTTGTTATTTTTGTTGTTAAATCTCAGGCAGTTATTTAATAGCCTCTTTAGATATTGAATGTTTTTAGAGTACTACTGCAATCTGAGTTGGCTTCAAAGTATAATTGAAGGTACAGATGATTTCTTTGTCAACCTTGTCATAATGAAGAGAATCTTTACCTGAAAATAGAATAACTGAAATTTAATTATTATTTATTATAGGAAAGGAGAACATAGGACCAACTTTTTTTTTTCCTTTTCCCCTTTGAAACTCACCTCATTCCATTACTATGGAGACAAAAGATTATTAGAAAACTCTTTTTCATGTGCAATATTCCCTGGCTAACATTTTATAAATTATAAATGTTTTGAATTTTTATTATGGCTTAGTAGTTTTTTAAAATTAATTTTTATTGGCTTATAGTTACTTTAAATGTTAGTTTCTGCTGTACAGCTAAATGAATCAGCTATATGTATACACATATCCCCACTTTCTTGGATTTCCTTTTCATTTAGGTCACCACAGAGCACTGAGTTTCCTGTGCTATACATCTTATTAGTTATCTGTTTTATACATGTGTCAATAGTGTATAAGTGTATATATGTCCATCCCAGTCTCCCAGTTTACTCCACCCACATTGTTCCCCTTAGTGTCCATGTTTGACCTCTCTATCTATTTCTGCTTTGTAAGTAAGGTCATCTACACCATTTTTCTAGATTCCACATATATGTGTTAATATACAGTGTTTGCTTTCTGACCGACTTCACTCTGTGTGACAATCTCTGAGTCCATCCTTGTTTCTCTAGATGACTAAATTTCTCCCTTTTTATGGCGGAGTGATACTCTGTTATATATGTGTACCACATTTTCTTTACCCATTCCTCTGTTGATGGACATTTAGGTTGCTTCTATGTCCTGTCTGTTGTGTAGTGCTGCAGTGTATATTGGGGTACACGTGTCTTCCTGAATTACAGTTTTCTCAGGGAATATGCCCAGGAGTGGGATTACTGGGTCATATGGTGATTCTATTTTTAGTTTTTTAAGGAACCTACATACTGTTGTCCAAAGTGAATGCAGCAAGTTACAGTCCCACCATCAGTAAAGGCTGATTCCCCTTTCTCCACACCCTCTCCAGTATTTATTGTTTGTAGATTTTTTGATGATGGACATTCCGCTCTGTGAAGCGTAGAACACCACTATCGTGTTCTAATTTCATTCTTGTACATCTAGCTGACCAGTTTTCCTAGGACCACTTATTGAAAAGACTATCTTCTTCTTTCTGTTGTATATTCTTGCCTCCTTTGTCATAGGTGCATGTGTTTATCTTGGGGCTTTCTACCCCCTTTCATTGATCTATATTTCTGTTTTTGTGCCAGTACCATGTTCTTCTCTTTACTCTAGCTGTGTAGTATAATCTGAAATTAGAGAGTCTGATTTCCCCAGCTGTTTTTCTTTCTCAACACTGCTTTGGCTATTTGGGGTCTTTTGTGTTTCCATACAAATTGTAAAAATTTTTGTTCTAGTTCTATGAAAAATGCTGTTGGTAATTTAATAGGAATTGTACTGAATCTGTAGATTGCTTTGGGTAGTGTAGTCATTTTCACAGTATTGATTCCCCCAATCCAAGAACATGGTGTCTTTCTCCATCTGTTTGTGTCATCTTTGATTTCTTTCACAAGTATCTTACAGTTTTCTGCATATCGGTCTTTTGCCTCCTTAGGTTGGTTTATTCCTATTTTTGTTCCTTGAGGTGGTAAATGGGATTGTTTAATTTCTCTTTCAGTCTTTTGTTGTTAATGTATAGAAATGCAAGAGATTTCTGTGTATTAATTTTGTATCCTGTGAGTTAAATTAATTGATTAGCTCTAGTAGTTTTCTGGTGGCATCTTTTAGGATTTGCTATATATAGTATCATGTTATCTGCAAACAGTGACAGTTTTAGTTCTTTTCCAGTTTGGATTCTTTTTATTTCTTTTTTCCTCTGATTGCTGTGGCTAGGGCTTCCAAAACTATGTTGAATAATAGTGGCAAGAGTGGACACCCTTGTCTTGTTCCTGATCTTAAGGAAATGCTTTCAGTTTTTCACTATTGAGAATGTTTCCTGTTGGTTTGTCATATATGGCCTTTATTAAGTTGAGGTAAGGCAATGGCAGCCCACTCCAGTACTCTTGCCTGGAAAATCCCATGGATGGAGGAGCCTGGTGGGCTGCAGTCCATGGGGTCACGAAGAGTCGGACACGACTGAGCAATTTCCCTTTCACTTTTTACTTTCATGCATTGGAAAAGGAAATGGAAACCCACTCCAGTGTTCTTGCCTGGAGAATCCCAGGGATGGGGGAGCCTGGTGGGCTGCCATCTATGGGGTCGCACAGAGTCGGACACAACTGAAGCGACTTAGCAGCAGCAGCAGCAGGGTCCCTATAGTCCCACTTTCTATTGTGATGATCATATGGTTTTAATTCTTCAATTTGTTAATATGGTGTATTACATTGATTCATTTGTTTATATTGAAGAATCCTTGCATCCTTGGGATAAATCCCAGTTGATCATAGTGTATGTTCCTTTTAATGTGTTAGATTCTTTTTGCTAGTATTTTGTTGAGGATTGGCCTAGTAGTTCTTGAGGAAGTGTTTATTTTTCTGAGAGCATTTAGAACAAGGAAATCCTTTAACTCTCCATTCTTTATGTTGTAACAGTTTATAAGTACTACAGTTTATTCTTTAGGTCTTCTGGTTAGTGTGAAGTTGTAAGCCTCATTATTTTAGGGACATTTTAAATGTTGCCCATTTTTCTCTCCTGATACCTTCTAAAACTTTCAGAGTTAAACTTTAACATTGTATTCCTGAAATTCAGGGAAAGTCACTTAGGATTTGGTTATCCCCACTAGAAACCTATTTAGTGACATGTTTTCACTTTCATTACCTAATTTGTTTGTAATTGTCAGGGGTAAAAAGAATCTGAATAAGAAAATTTTCAGGGAATTTCATGGCCATCCAGTGGTTAGGACGCCACGCTTCAACTGCAGGGGTGCACAGGTTCCATCCCTATTTGGGGAACTAAGATCCTGTAAGCCATGTGATGCAGCCAAAAAAAATTTCTAAGAATTACTAATTTAAATATTTTAAAAGTATAGAAGTATGTGTAGTTGACACAGGTTAACCACTTTTGGTTTCTTGGTTTCAGTAGAGGTACATATTATGGAGTACTGAAATAATAGTTATGATCTCATTTATAAGGCTTCTCCCTCTCATCTTAAATTCAACAAAACTTATTCAACATTTAATGAAAACCTTTAATATTTAACCCCATTCTCATTTGCCAAGACTGCAAAAGTAAAACCAACTATGTAAACAGCACTCAGATCAAGATACAGAACATCAGCACCCCTCCAGAAACCTCCCTCATAGTTTCTCATGATTCTCCCAATCGTTACTTCTCCCTTCTCAAAGGTAAGTAACTACTCTGCATATCTCACACCATATGTGAGTTGTTATATTTTTTAAAATGAATAATAAGTATGTGTTCCTTTGTGTCTTTTGTTTTTGTTCAATTTTGTTCAAAATTGTATTTGTGAAATTCATTTTTTTGCATTTTGCTATTGTTAAGTATTAGCTATACAAATATTCCAATAATCTATCCATTTTACTGTTGATGGACATTTTGGTCTGTTTCTAGTTTGAATATGTATGAATTATGTTGCTATGGGCATTCTTGGACATGCCTCTTCGTAAACGAACATATAGATGCTTTTTCTAGGTAAGTACCTAAGAATAGAAACATGCATGAGGATATATGAATGCTTAGTTTTAATACAAGCTGCGAGTTTTCCAAAGTTTCTGTATAAATTTATTATCCCACCTGCAGGACAGATTCTGTTACTCCACATCTTTTCCAACATTTGAAATTGTCATTTTTAAACAGCAGTCATTATTGTGTACCATGTGAGGTTTTAATTTGCATTTTCAGTCCATGGGGTCAGTAGGAGTCAGACACGACTGAGCAACTTCACTTTCACTTTTCACTTTGATGCATTGGAGAAGGAAATGGCAACCCACTCCAGTGTTCTTGCCTGGAGAATCCCAGTTTCTGGGGGGGGCGGGGGCTGATGGGCTGCCGTCTCTGGGGTCGCACAGAGTCAGACACGACTGAAGTGACTTAGCAGCAGCAGCAGCAGCATGTTTAATGAGGCCAAATCTTTCCTTATAATTTTTGGTAATGTAATGAAATTCTTAATCAGATTTGTTGCTAGTTTTTCTATTGGATTGTCAGACTTACCATTTGTAAAAATTGTTTGAATAGTCTTTATTACAAACTCATTGTTGGTTATACATGTTGCAAATACTTTCTCTACTCTCTTAGTAATCTTTTGATCAACAAAAATTCCTAATTTTAATGCAGTTTTCTTTCATGACCACTGACTTTTGTATCTAATTTAAGAAATATATTTGTACTCTGATGTCGTGAAGATTTTCTCCTATGTTACCTTCTAGGCCTTGATTGTTTTAACTTTCACATTTAGCTTTCAAACCCACCATTTTATTCTTTTGTGATTTGAGTTAAGAGTTGGGCTAGGTAGGGGGTAAGTTTCATCTGTATTATCCAGTTGGTCTGCAAATTTATTGACAAAACCTTCTTTTCCCCACAGCTCTGAAGTGTTATTTTCATCATCAGTTACTAAATTATGGCTTTATGTAACAACACTGATAAACACTGGAAAAATACAATTATGAAACAAGTTGCAGGATAACAAAGACAGAATTCATTTAAACTCATATATTATATATATATATATTATATTTAAATTCATATATTAAAACTTGCTATGAAAATGTTACCAATATAACATTTGGGGTGGGGGGCACAGCTTTGATGAGTCTGTGAAGTTAAGGTAGTAATAATATTTGGGAAAGGGTTTAACCCTTAGCAAGGAGCCAAAAGGGTGGTATAATAAGAGGCTCAAAGGGGATTTGGAAGGCACTTGCAAGTGTTCATTTTGTTACGATTGTTTTCATACATTGCAAATATTCAATATTTATGTATCCAGTTTTTAATAAAAATTTAAATGGTGATTGTCAGATTAACCCAGGGCAACCAGTTTTAGTTTCAGCTTATTTCTCTAAGTCCCCCTTCATTGTCTACCCTTTATAATTCTTAGTTTCTTGTAGCTTAGCTGTGTATTTAGGAAGGTGTTTGTTATACTTTGCCCAGTGTTTCTAAGTTTTCTGTTGGGAGGCTTTCCAGGATATGTATTTTTCCACATCGCAGGAATCTGAAACTAAAGCCCTCCCATGCACTCCTCCTACTTCTCTCCAATCCAGGCTCCAGTTCTTCCCCATCCTGTTGAAACTGTTTTTGTCCAAGACAAAATGTTTTCCACATTTCCCAGTCCTGCAGACTTTTTCTCTACAGAGTTCATTAAATTTAGTTCTCTACTGAATGCATTCAGAACAGTTGAAAACTACCTATATCTTGGTATTATTTCCTTCCTTTGCTGCTCTGAAACCAAAATCTTTGAATTTTCTTACTACCTCACTGGACTTGTTTTTTCTTTTCTGTCTCTACAAACTTTATCAGTCCCATGGCTTTAACTCACCAATAGCTCCCAAATGGATATCTCCCAGTGCTGGTCTCTTTAGGACAAGATTTCTATATTCTGTTGTTTATTAGACATTTCATTTGGATATCTAAGACACCTCACATTAATGTTTCAGGAATAGTTCTTGATTTTCCACAACTCTCCTCAAACAAGTTGGTATCAGTGGAAACTGAATTCAGCTGCAAATGAAACTATCAATAAAAGTGACTTAAAGTATAAATTTTATTTCTCTTATGTGAAAGAGGTCTGAAGGTCTTCACTCAAAGCTGCTTTGAAGGCTCCTTGTTCATCAGGTATGTTTTTGTTTCTGATG